>NC_081761.1:39815380-39892880 GCF_963082965.1 Carassius carassius
GTGACAGCATCACACGGGTGAATCTGTGGCGTGTTCAGACACAGTTTAAGAGCTCAAAGCTCCTCATCTGAGCACAGAAAGCCAGGTTTAACAGCTCCTCAGACTCCTGCTGCATTTGTGCAGCACACAGAGCAGAAGAAAGCGTTTATCTGCAGCGCGCTGGAACGCCAGACAGCTTCAGACGTGTCGGGAATGTGTGGAAAAAGCCCTGCTCTCATTCCTCTCCTGAACGTCTCTGAGTGGATTAATAGCCACCTGATGCCCCTGAGTGACTTCAGCTGAGATCTGAGCCGCACAGAGCTGTTTCAGTCCCTCGGGGATCAGCTTCAGCAGAGAAAACACCTTCACACAAATAACACTCGCACAGCAACCTATATCAGCATTTCTGTAAAGATGCATTACTTCACAAAGACCGAAAGCAGGCCTGAATGGAGCCAGACAGAGACGGTGAATGAGAAACAGCTGCTGGAGCGAGATCAGATCCAGAAGAGCACCAGAGATCAAGAGCCGCTCTCTCTAGAGCCCTACAGGCGTCAGACCGGCCTGCTCTCTGAACAACCACCAAACATGAACAACAGACTGATGCATTCAGATTTATGCTCTCTCAATCATGTCTTACTCGTTGAACTAACACTACTCTGAATTCATTCACATAATAAAAAAAGCCCCATTCAGGCAGTAAATGTGTCAAGAAAACAGATTCTCATTACTGTGTCGACAGATGTACATGAATGAGCGATCCTAGGATATAGTTTGGTTGAACACACAGTGAGCATCAAGCCTGGAGAATCAACAGATGAGCTCTTTACATCAGAATGTAACAGATAACACAATAATGAGTTCAGAAGTATTCATGCTGCACTGCATGCTGGGAACTCTCAGAACGTTTCAGCAATATGACATCCTTCGCTCAGACAACTCTGTTGGAGAACGTTTGAGTGAATTCAGTTGGTCTGGGGAAAATCACGATTAAATGAACAGAAACATCTGTCCAGTGTTGGGAAGAGTACTCTGAAAATCAGGTACAAGTTACTCACTTTAACATGTAATTAGCACTGTATTTAATTACTTTATTAAAGTCATGCAACTGATTGCATGTGATAGTGTTATCTAAATGTAATTTTCTGAAGGGTTAATCATTCTCATAATCATCATGTACAGTCAAACTCTGATTGCTGACTTTCACAATCCTCCAACACTTAAGATCATAATCATTGAATTATTATAAATCAGACTCTTTTTACTTTGAGATTGTTCTGAGGTTAAACACAGATTTAAATCATAAGATCTAGTTCAATAGCTATGAAACTGTTTTGAAATCAGATCTTTGCATAACTATGATTGGAAACACTGGCATCTGACAATTACTTAGAAATAATAAAGCTTTTTACATAAACCTAAACAGAAAATTTATTAAAAGTTATTGAATAAGCATGTTTTATATTCTAACACTGAAGTTTCATATTCTTAAAACAGTCAGATCTGTATATGTGTGAAAATATTCAGATGTAATCGCCCAAATCTTCAGAAGTAGCTAACTGTTAGTTACACATTTCTCTCAGTAACTGATTAAAGTTACATCTATTTTGTAATTTTATCTGAATTTAATCAGAAATATGATAGCGAGTGAGTTTATCACCTCATTATGTGTTAACTTATGATAATAATATTTATGTTAATAATCAGAGTCTCTTCATATTTCAGTGAATCATCATCATCATCATGATCGTGGTTCTTCATCATCACGATATTATGATGTGAAGTGAAGCACGAGGACTAACGGTGATGTCTCAGATTAAAGTAACCCAAAGCGAGATGAAGACATGTACCTGCTCGTGTCGCGTGCATCATCATCATCATCATCATCATCATCAGTGGCGCGACTCCGGTGAACCGGCGACTCTTCATCTTCATCATCATCCTCAGCTGCACCGGACCGCGCGGCGCTCGCGAGGAGTGTGTGTGTGTGTGTGTGTGTGTGTGTCGCTCCTGGAGCTGAGGATCCCGAGCAGACCTGGAGGAGAAGAGACACACTGCTGGGGTTTATCTGCCCTGTCCCATATGAGCCTCTCTCTCTCTCTGTGTGTGTGTGTGTGTCTCTCTCTCTCTCTCTCTCTCTCTCTCTCTCTCTCTCTCTGATCTGTTCGTTACACTCCAGATTCAGATCTTCTAGCAGCATTTGAACAAGTATCAGCTCAGCTGTTGATAACTAAATCATATGTGACAATTCAGTTTGTGCTACAAACAAACAGTGTCTCTTTCTTCAACATGGGAATCATAGCTTCATTTGTTAACACAATATGACTTTGTTTTGAGTTTGCCATATTTTTAATATGTTGACCCATCAGCAACTTTTACCATAATTTTTTACCATAAAGGGAATTGTGGAGTGAATGTGTTTAATTGTCATGAAAAAAAAAAAGGAAAAAAAAAACCCACAACCACAACAACAAAAACCCTAGTCCTAAAATAGTCTGCATGTCATTTTAGAATAGGCTTGCAGCAGTCTTCTGATTTTGGTGAGGATCAGGTATGTTCTGGACAGCCTGTGATCAGAGGGAAAGTTCATTTGTACCACTTGCTGGCTTCCAGAAGTCATCAGTGTTCAAACAATAGCTCATAATTAATAAATGAACCATTTCACAGACTTCAGTGAAACGTACAAACTTACTCTCCAAGACCGCACCCAGATCACACACACACACACACACACACACACACACACACACACACACTCTCTCTCTCTCTCTCTCTCTCTCTTAAACATGCTCGAACAAGATGTTGAGCTGCTTAACTAATAAAATAAAATGTGCTCTGGCAGATTCCAAATTCCTGCTTGAAGTGAGCCTAAGGCTCCACACACACACACACACACACACACATGCACACACACACAAACACACACACACACAAACACACACACACACACACACACACACACACACACACACTTCATTCATGTTGGTGATGAATCGCTCTTTTGCAAACCTTTGACTATTTTCTCCATGAAACCCCAAAAGTGTGTGATTCTGTGAAGGTGAGGTCAAAGGTCAACCCCTGCAGCTGACCCAACCTTGACCTCAATGACCTAAATCAAGCTGTCCCCCGCATCAACAGCTAAATAAAACACAAAGAATGATACAAATGAGTGATGTTATTCTGTGTTGGATAAACATTTACTCCTGCTTAAATAACATAAGCATGTCGCAGCAGTACCTGTGTGTGTGTGTGTGTGTGTGTGTGTTCGTCTTTCAACAGATTCCATGCGTACTTTCAGACATCCTTCTGTGTTTCTCGTGCTCACAGCTAACAATGTGTTTGTCTGAAACATCCTCAAGGGTCTTTAACTTTTTTATGACTCAGCCATCAAATACAAATACATAAACATGATTTGGATATTAAAAGCATATTAGTATGTTATGTGTAAGCCAGGTTAAAGAGATGGGTCTTTAATCTAGATTTAAACTGCAAGAGCGTGTCTGCTCAGGGGGAACAATGTTAGGTAATGTTGATATTCTAGGTATTATCAAATTGCCTGGGTTTTGAGAACGCAGCGAACGTAGAGGATTATAATGTAAAAGGAGCTCATTCAAATACTGAGGTGCTAAACCATTCAGGGCTTTATAAGTAATAAGCAATATTTTAAAATCTATGCGATGTTTGATAGGGAGCCAGTGCAGTGTTGACAGGACCGGGCTAATATGGTCATACTTCCTGGTTCTAGTAAGAACTCTTGCTGCTGCATTTTGGACTAGCTGTAGTTTGTTTACTAAGCGTGCAGAACAACCACCCAATAAAGCATTACTATAATCTTACCTTGAGGTCATAAAAGCATGGATTAACATTTCTGCATATGACATTGAGAGCATAGGCCCTAATTTAAATATATTTTTGAGATGGAAAAATGCAGTTTTACAAATGCTAGAAATGTGGATTTCTAAGGAAAGATTGCTATCAAATAACACACCTAGTGTCACGATCATTAGCTGGAGTGCCCATGAACTTCAGTAGAGGGCACTCCACTCAGGACCATTCCACCCATCAACCACCAGATGTCATCACTTGGACACTAGCATCTCTCATACTGTTGCACCACACCCAAACTACATTCCCCATGAGTCACTGCATCACAATCACCTTGCCACACCTGCACCTCATTCATCAGCCAATTTCCTTCCCACACCTGCACCTCATTTACACACACATAAAAGCAGCGCAATCACTCTCACTCACTGCAAAGTCTTGTTTAGCCAGTCTGACATTTCTGAGTGGGTTTCCCCCTGTGTTAGCTTTTCCTATGTTTGACCTTTGGACTGTGTATTCGACTCTGATTTCTCTGCTGCCTGCCCCGATCTCTGCTTGTTTCTGGTTTTGATTCTGGTTATCTCTGACACACCTGACACCATTCCTGATTTCTGCCTGTCTGACCATTCTCTAAATTCTGCATTTGGATCCGAACGCCTCTGACTCTCTTCATAACAGAAGACTTCACCAAACCAGGATCCAGCAGCTTTAATGGATACAGCCAGGTCAGTCGTGAACCCAGTAGGCCAAATTATGTGTCTACGTCAAGGAATTCGGCCCATCGAGGATTACGTGAGGGACTTTGTTGAGTTGGCCCATTTATCTATCATGGATGAGATGTCTGATATTTTTTTGTAGTGTCCTATCTGAGCCGCTCGGCACACTCATGCCTTTGCACCAACCTCATTGGACGCTTGAGATGTATATCGATCTGGCACTTCAAATAAGTGGCTCCGCATTTACTGTGGGTGTTGTGGATGACGAGATGCACAAAATGGCCGCCACCCCTGAGACTCATCCTGTCATGGCCGCCAGCCCAGCGCCGCTGCACAAGATGGCTGCCGCAGTTGATCTTCCAGGAGCCAAGTCAGGTCCCCGTCGACTTTCCAGGAGCCAAGTCAGGTCCCCGTCGACTTTCCAGGAGCCAAGTCAGGTCCCCGTCGACTTTCCAGGAGCCAAGTCAGGTCACCACGGAGCTACCTGAGCCTCGTCACCTCTCAGCCGAACTTCCAGAGCTCTCGTCCTACCCTGCCACGGCCATGCAGGCCATCTATGAGCTCTCATTTATTCCGGTCACGGCTATGGAGGCCATCCACCAACTCTCTGTCTGCCCTGTCACGGCCACGGAGGCCGCTATTAACCTGTTTATGTTCTCTGTTTCAGTCCCACCTGACCAGACTTGCTCTCCTGTGCCATCAACTCCACTGTGGTGGTCCTCTGCTCCGCCCTGGTGGGCTTCTGTCCCATCTGCTCGGCTGTGGTGGTCCTCTGCTCCGCCCTGGTGGGCTCCAGCTCCATCTGCTCCGTTCTGGTGGGCTCCCATGCCACCTGCTCTGCCTTCGTGGGCCCCTGTTCCCGAGTTAAGCCCACGGCGGGCCCCTGTTCCCGTGTTAAGCCCACGGCGGGCCCCTGTTCCCGTGTTAAGCCCACGGCGGGCCCCTGTTCCCGTGTTAAGCCCACGGCGGGCAGGCTGTCCATTTCTGAGTGGGTTTCCCCCTGTGTTAGCTTTTCCTATGTTTGACCTTTGGACTGTGTATTCGACTCTGATTTCTCTGCTGCCTGCCCCGATCTCTGCTTGTTTCTGGTTTTGATTCTGGTTATCTCTGACACACCTGACACCATTCCTGATTTCTGCCTGTCTGACCATTCTCTAAATTCTGCATTTGGATCCGAACGCCTCTGACTCTCTTCATAACAGAAGACTTCACCAAACCAGGATCCAGCAGCTTTAATGGATACAGCCAGGTCAGTCGTGAACCCAGTAGGCCAAATTATGTGTCTACGTCAAGGAATTCGGCCCATCGAGGATTACGTGAGGGACTTTGTTGAGTTGGCCCATTTATCTATCATGGATGAGATGTCTGATATTTTTTTGTAGTGTCCTATCTGAGCCGCTCGGCACACTCATGCCTTTGCACCAACCTCATTGGACGCTTGAGATGTATATCGATCTGGCACTTCAAATAAGTGGCTCCGCATTTACTGTGGGTGTTGTGGATGACGAGATGCACAAAATGGCCGCCACCCCTGAGACTCATCCTGTCATGGCCGCCAGCCCAGCGCCGCTGCACAAGATGGCTGCCGCAGTTGATCTTCCAGGAGCCAAGTCAGGTCCCCGTCGACTTTCCAGGAGCCAAGTCAGGTCCCCGTCGACTTTCCAGGAGCCAAGTCAGGTCCCCGTCGACTTTCCAGGAGCCAAGTCAGGTCACCACGGAGCTACCTGAGCCTCGTCACCTCTCAGCCGAACTTCCAGAGCTCTCGTCCTACCCTGCCACGGCCATGCAGGCCATCTATGAGCTCTCATTTATTCCGGTCACGGCTATGGAGGCCATCCACCAACTCTCTGTCTGCCCTGTCACGGCCACGGAGGCCGCTATTAACCTGTTTATGTTCTCTGTTTCAGTCCCACCTGACCAGACTTGCTCTCCTGTGCCATCAACTCCACTGTGGTGGTCCTCTGCTCCGCCCTGGTGGGCTTCTGTCCCATCTGCTCGGCTGTGGTGGTCCTCTGCTCCGCCCTGGTGGGCTCCAGCTCCATCTGCTCCGTTCTGGTGGGCTCCCATGCCACCTGCTCTGCCTTCGTGGGCCCCTGTTCCCGAGTTAAGCCCACGGCGGGCCCCTGTTCCCGTGTTAAGCCCACGGCGGGCCCCTGTTCCCGTGTTAAGCCCACGGCGGGCCCCTGTTCCCGTGTTAAGCCCACGGCGGGCCCCTGTTCCCGTGTTAAGCCCACGGCGGGCCCCTGTTCCCGTGTTAAGCCCACGGCGGGCCCCTGTTCCCGTGTTAAGCCCACGGCGGGCCCCTGTTCCAGTGTTAAGCCCACGGCGGGCCCCTGTTTCCCATGTCAGGCCCAGGAAGGGCCCCTGTTTCCCATGTCAGGCCCAGGAAGGGCCCCTGTTTCCCATGTCAGGCCCAGGAAGGGCCCCTGTTTCCCATGTCAGGCCCAGGAAAGGCTCATGATCTCCATGTTAAGCCCAGGAAGGGCTCCAATTCTGCCTGCTCTGCCCCGGTCCCCAACCACTGCACTTCCACATCGACCTGGCCCTCCGTCCCTCCCCCTGTTCCGCCTCCGCTCCACCGCCCTCCTAGATTGTTTTGAGCGTCTGGAAGCCACTCCTTGTCTATGTCACGATAATTAGATGGAGTCCCCATGAACTTCAGTAGAGGGCACTCAACTCAGGACCATTCCACCCATCAACCACCAGATGTCACCATATCATCACTTGGACACTAGCATCTCTCATACTGTTGCACCACACCCAAACTACATTCCCCATGAGTCACTGCATCAATCACCTTGCCACACCTGCACCTCATTCATCAGCCAATTTCCTTGCCACACCTGCACCTCAGTTACACACATAAAAGCAGCACAATCACTCTCACTCACTGCGAAGTCTTGTTTAGCCAGTCTGACATTTCTGAGCCTTTTTCCCCTGTGTTAGTTATTCCCGTGTTTGACCTTTGGACTGTGTATTCGACTCTGCTTTCTCTGCTGCCTGCCCCGATCTCCGCTTAATTCTGGTTATACCTGACGCCATTCCTGATTTCTGCCTGTCTGACCATTCTCTAAATTCTGCATTTGGATCCAAATCCTCTGACTCTCTTCATAACACCTAGGTTCTTAACTGAAGGTGTGAACACAACGTCTAATGATTAAAGACCCATCTCTTTAACCTGGCTTACACATAACATACTAATATGCTTTTAATATCCAAATCCGGTAAAGGATTTTAAGGGTGCATTAATTAGGTAAACCGGGAACACTTCCCATAACACACTTGCTACATCATTAGAAGAATGGCATCTACGCTAATATTAGTCTGTTTCTCTCTTATTCCGAGGTCACCGTGGCCACCAGATCCAGTCTGTGTCCAGATCAGAGGGTCACTGCAGTCACCCGGATCCAGTACGTATCCAGACCAGATGCTGGATCAGCACCTAGAAAGGACCTCTACATCCCTGAAAGACAGCGGAGACCAGGACAACTAGATCCCCAGATACAGATCCCCTGTAAAGACCTTGTCTCAGAGGAGCACCAGGACAAGACCACAGGAAACAGATGATTCTTCTGCACAATCTGACTTTGCTGCAGTCTGGAATTGAACTACTGGTTTCGTCTGGTCAGAGGAGAACTGGCCCCCCAACTGAGCCTGGTTTCTCCCAAGGTTTTTTTCTCCTTTCTGTCACCGATGGAGTTTCAGTTCCTTGCCGCTGTCGCCTCTGGCTTGCTTAGTTGGGGTCATTTCATCTACAGAGATTTAAACTGAACAGAGTTGACATCACTGAATTCAATGATGAACTGCCTTTAACTATCATTTTGCATTATTGATACTGTTTTCCTAATTAATGTTGTTCAGTTGCTTTGACACCATCTGTTTTGTTTTATATAAATAAAGGTGACTTGACTTGAGCTCATATGCCCAGAAGACACAATCTTTCGTGTCATTTCATAACCTGAAAATAAAGTAATTATCAACAAAGAAACGTCACATGAAATAAAATTAAGAAAGACCTGTTTCAGACTCTGCACGTGCAGATGTGCTCAGCTGTCCAGAGCAGTGACCGCTGGGTGGCGCTCTCACACGGATTATACTGCTTCACTCACTGCAGCTTGTCACCTGCTCACACACATGCTCAACTTCGACTCTTTCTTTACAAACTTTGCACACAAACCCATTGCACACACAAAATGCAAAACCCCTGCAGGTACTTTTCTATACATTTATATAATCTGTTATATAAATGTACATATAATCCTCCATTGCATTCCTATTTATATTCTGCATTCTCTGCTCAATACTGTATATAGCAACTCCACTGTGCATTCTGTGTATCATAGCTTCACTTACTATGCACTTTTATGTATATATAGAACACTATATTCCTGCTCTGGTTAGATGCTAACTGCATTTCATTAGCTCTGTACTTGTTGAGTATAATCTAATCTCAACTAAAGCACTGCATTCACAATATCACAAACGCATCTCAAAAGCAAACATTGTAAACACTTTTTCCATAATATTAATTCCTGTTAGATTTTGTGTGGTACATATAGAATTTGGTGTGTGTGGAGTGTCAGCTTTCAGAAACTGTGACAAGGAAAGATTCTGTGTAAGCAGTTGAGAAAACAAAAAAGATTTGATTAAAAGTAGATTGTTAAATAGTAATACGCCCAATAATGAGATTGTGTTTTCTGAAGGCGATCACTTTCAAACTTTGCAGGTGGTTTTGGTAATCCGTGCGCGCTCCCGTGCGCTGAGAGTGCGCGCTGAAGAGGCAGTAAGTAACCACAGTAAGCAGCAGCTCCGTTGTTCCGGTAGATGATGGCAGCGGAGGGACAGAGAGTGGTACTGATCACCGGCTGCTCGTCCGGTATCGGGCTCGCGATCGCCGTGATGCTCGCGAGAGACGAGATGAAGCGCTACTACGGTAACAACATTCACCAACGTTTATGGAAAAATACCACAGTACAGTTATTATTACTTCAGAGTGACAGACAACCCTAGTTACAGAAATACAGTGACAGAAAGACCGAGCTCAGAAGACGTCTTTAAGATGTCAGTTTTACATTCATTCTAAGTCACAAACATCTTAAAGACATCTAATAGGCCTATATTTGACATCTGATAGGAAACATCCTAAAGATGTAAACTCTAAAAGTATGTCTCGCAGATGTATTGCAGACGTCTCTGAGATGTACTGTTGTTATCCTAAACCATTAAAGATCGCTCTCGGTGAACGGAAATAAACGTGAAATAAAATAAAATAAAACTAATCTATGAAAAACTTTAACATTAAATGTTTCCTTGATTATACTAGCTGACTATTATAAGATCTAAAATTACTATCTGAAATAAAAATAGAAATACTAAAAACAAAACTAATAAAATGAAAAAACATAACAATGAAAACAAAGTTTGAAAATAAAATTGAAAATATAAAAAATAAAAGCACATTAAACATTTTAAATACTATTATAGTTATATAAATAATAAGTAATGGCGAAATAACACAGAAGTTTTCGGATTACTAATGTAGGGTTGGTTAATGATCTGATTAATTAATAAATTAATAAAGATGTGAGTATGACGCACACGTGTTGAAGAGCATCTGTGTGCAGGGAAGCAGCTCTTAATCAGTGTGTGCGCGTGCGTGTGTGTGTGCGTGTGCGCGCGCTGAGCTGACCTCTATCCCTGATTAGCATAATCTGCTGTAACACATGTCAGAGGCTAAACACTCTTAAAATCTTCATCGAGGAACCTTTAACATCCGTGGAATCTGTCCACTGCACAAAAGGTTCTTTAGATGATATTATTCACAGGAAGAATACATTGTTCTTTTAAGAACTGATCACTGAAAGGTTCTTTGGGGAACCAAAATGGCATCACTGTGAAAATCCAAGTTTGGATCCTTTATTTGTAAGAGTGTGAATGCACAGTTTTACAGACTTCTGTTAATGTTATTATTAAGACAGCTGACTAACACGAACCCTAAAAGAGCCATTTAACCCATAATGACTCAATGATGCGTGTGGTCAGGGTTCACGGTTTAATGCTATGACTGTACTGATCTCTCAGCTGGCTTTGTCTTCATCCGGTACAGCAGACACACACACACACACACACACACACACACACACACACACACACACACACGTCATCAGGGTAATGAGCTTCATGATTCGTCAGTGAGTGACAGACTGATGGATATGACCTGTGTCCAAATGCTTTCCTAGACTCCTCTTGTATTGTGTGTTATATTTATGTCATTGTGTTTCGTATCTAGTCCTCTCTCTCTCTCTCTCTCTCTCTCTCTCTCACTCTCTCTCTCTCACTCTCTCTCTATCTCTGTGTGTGTTTTATAAAACAAATGTGTGTGTGTTCAGTATTTATTCCTCTCTCTCTGTGTGTGTGTGTGTGTTCAGTCATAGGTACCATGCGGGATCTGAAGCGTAAGGATAAGTTAGTTGAAGCGGCGGGAGACGTGTACGGTAAAACTCTGTCTCTGCTCACGCTGGACGTCTGCAGTGATGAATCGGTCAAACAGTGTGTGGACAGCATCAGAGATCGACATGTAGACATACTGAGTGAGTCTAAAGTGTCTAAAGTGGATTGTGTTCATCCGGTCTTAGGTTTACATGACCAATTTAGACTAAGCAGATGAAGGAAGTCTTTCACATTTAATCTCAGCCTTGAGCGTCATGCAGTGTTCCTCTGTCTGTTACACAGTTACGCACATCTGTAAAAGAAAGAAATACTGTTGATCATGATTTCTGAATCATCAGATAAACAGTGATCAGTGAACGGATTCACACTGACACTGCTGTCGAATCAACTCACTCCTGAATCTGTAACTCCAGTTTTCTGTGAGAAGTCTTGCTGAAAGAGAAGTAAAATAGAGTCAGTAAAGGGATTCAACGCAATCAATCATCAAGAAGGAGGAGGGCCTGTTCACACCACAACCAATGATTGCTGTCAAGATTTGGTGCAAAAAAAAAAACACCTCGTAAATGCTGTTTGACTCAGTTTGTTCTGTTTTAGAAATGAAAGGTTGCCCAGTACCAGCCCTTGTGTTTGTGTTTAGGACAGTGAATACATAATTAAAAGCATCTATGACAAACATCAGTCATAGCACATAAAAACAAACTTGAAAATATTCAAAATAAAAAAGCATGTATTTTATAATTATCCTTGTGTACCTTTGCATTACTGGTCAAACTCACTTTACAACTTGCAATTCTTGCAGTTCTGACTTTTTCCTCACAATTCCAAGTTTCCATATAAACTCAGAGTTGTAAAGAATTCTAAAGTCAGAATTGATATAAACTTTTAATCATGAGAAATAAAGTTACAATTGTGATATAAAAAGTTACAGTTACCTTTTTAAAATGTTTTTCCTTGCATGTGAACTCTGTGTTGGTGTGGACAGGCCTTACATCCATGCGCTGGTGAAGTATCTGTGATCTGTGTCTGTAGTTAATAACGCTGGCGTGGGTCTGGTGGGGCCGCTGGAGGCTCTCAGTATGGATGACATGATGAAGGTGTTCCAGACTAATTTCTTTGGAGTGGTTCGCATGATTAAAGAGGTGATGCCTGACATGAAGAGGAGACGCTCCGGACACATCATCGTCATCAGCAGTGCCATGGGCCTGCAGGGTAAACACTGAGCACTCATTCACTATATACTATTATTCTCATTTCATTAGAGTTGAACAATTCTTCCTAAGACATTACCTCTACTTGAGGATTATTGATATACCATGCTGATGGAAACCAATGATCTGCTGAATGACAAACGTGAAACATTTACAGCGTAACTCCAGTAAACAGAGCAGATAAGCATGATGAGAGACGTAGAGATGAGACTCGTGTTGCTCTTCACAGGTGTGGCGTTTAATGATGTTTACTCGGCTTCAAAGTTCGCCATAGAGGGGTTCTGCGAGAGTCTGGCCATCCAGCTGCTCAAGTTTAACATCACGTGAGTTTCTCTACATTTGATGATCATTCTGACACTCTGGTTTAAATCTTCTCATTTACACTTACTGTCACTTGATGTCTTTAGCATCTGACACTTTTTGACTCGTTTCATCAGTGATCAAACAACATGAATATTAACAGAATCAGAGTGATGGAGTGTGATGGGTCCCTCTGGTGGTCTGGAGGGGCTGGTACTTATACAAACCCAATGAAGATCACAGCTACAAGGGACAACAAAATTACTTAAATACATTTAAAGATTTAAAATAAGCTAAAACAACTAAAAATCTAGATATATGGTTAAAAACATTCTAATTTGTTCAGTCAATTAAAGAATCAAGATTCCCATTTCTAAACTAACATCAAATGTATGTAGGAAACAGGAATACTGTGGCATTGGAAAACATGGATGTGATTTTTAAAAGCATGATTTCTGGACCAGAGAAAGTCATAGAAATTAACTAAAATAGATGTATAGATTTGTTTTGGTTACAAATTGCAGAGAAAGTGATATTTGTGAGTATTGACTAACTGAATAAAAAACCTTATCCTGTAAACAAAAACGACATGAGAGTTCATTAGACATAAATGGTGTTGCTGATGAATAGAGAATGCTGATTAAATAACTATTTTAATACTTAGTTTAGAAAAAAACAAACCAGCAGTTTTGTTTCTTGACCTTCATGAGGGTAAAGAAGCACTGTTCTTGAGGTTGATCTTAGAGCAGCAGTTCTTGATCTGTGGGATGTCTCTCTGCTGTTATTGATGGAGGTTTATTTGTCTGCCTGTCAGTATGTCAATGATCGAGCCCGGGCCCGTACACACTGAGTTTGAGATGAAGATGTTTGCAGATGTTTCTAAGAAAGAGTATGTCGGTACTGATCCAGAGACGCTTCACCACTTCAGGACCTGCTACCTGCCCAGTGCAGCGAACATCTTCCAAGGTCTGGGACAAACACCTGAAGACATTGCCAAGGTCAGAAATCATGGCAGTTAACGCCTGTTCACACCACGAACGATCGCAATAACCATGAAGTTTTAATAACCGTTCTAACTCTATATAAGTCCACACTATAACTAGGACAATGACATCATTATTTTGTTGAAACCAGTTCATTGACAATTCAGTTTATTTTAATAACTGTGTTAATCAGATGTAATGAGTTTAATTTCTAAAGCAGCTGGAGAAAACAGCAATGTCATTATCTAGCTCAATTCAGTCCTCATCCATTACTGTCTGTGCGATCAAGTCGATAATACCTGCTAAGTATTAAAGGGTTAGTTCATCTTCTACTCACCCTCGAAGCATCCTAGGTGTATGTGACTTTCCTCTTTCCTAATCCAATCGAAGTTATATTAAAAATGGTCTTTGCTCTTCCAAGTCTTTCAATGGGGGTAAGCGGGTGTTTGTTGTCAACAGTTCAGAAGACATGAAATAAAGTGTGCGCATCTGTAATAAAACGTCCCAAGAAACTTTGTTTCTTTTCCCCTTACATTTCCCAGAGGTGCACTTAACGCATATATTATCCATCTTCCACCTGCACATCTTCTGGTTCCCAACGGTCAGCAAAAGTGAGAAAAAAAGGGTTTATTACGTTTGAAATCTGGAAGTTTATTTATACAGGGGGCCTTTATTAACCCCCCAGAGCCATGTGAGGGATGTTTTATTACAGATACCCGCTTACCCCCATTGAGAGGGTTGGAAGAGCAAAGATAATATTTCAAATAACTTAAATTGGATTAATCTGACAGAGGGAAGTCACATACACCTAGGATGCTTCGAGGGTGAGTAGCAAATTCTCATTCTCGGGTGAACTAACCCTTTAAGTATCCCCAACTAAACAAGCAGGTGGCAGTGGTAAGGAACTCAAACTCCCATTGGTGTCTGAAATGGAGATAAAAAACTTTGGAGAAACTAGGCTTAGTGAGGGGAAAAGTTCTCCTCTGGCCAGATAAATGGACATGATGTGGTTTAATTCCAGGGTGCAACACAAATCGGATTGTAAATTTATATTATTCATTATATTCATTCAGTTCATTCTCCTTAATCATTGAGATACATAACACCAGCCCTTGGTAGGGAATTAAAGCTTGCCAAAAGGATCTGTGCAGAGGACTTGCTTGGTTCTCCTGGTCTTCCTGTATCATGTACAGAAAAACCAACAGTCCTAGTACTGAGCCTTGTGGTACTCCATACTGAACGTGGGATTGATATGATACATCTTTATTTAATGCAAACCGATGACAGTCAGATTATTACAACTTTAACCATTCCAGTGCAATTCCATCAGGATTTTCGAACATATTAATAAAAGTGGTCTATAGTTTCAAATGTAATGCTATGGTTTAGTAAAACTAAAAGAAAGATATCATGAGCTGTAATTAGGATGCAAATTGAAAGCACTCACTCTGTGTGTCTTTGTCTCTGAAGGTCACTAAGAAGGTGATCGAGTCTCCGCGGCCTCCGTTCCGTAACCTGACGAATCCTCTGTACACTCCGATCGTGGCACTGAAGTACGCGGATGAGACGGGCATCCTGTCTGTTCACACCTTCTATCACATGCTGTATAACCTGGGAGGAGTCATGCATGTTAGTCTAAACATCTTGAAGTGTCTGAGCTGTGGATGCTTACGGAAACGAGCCATTACACCAACCTAACACACACTCATACTTGTAAATGTGGATTACAGCGACTCTCATAGGTGTCATGGTTTTTAAACTGCACAAACTGTATATTCTGTCCCCTAAGCATAAACCTACCCCTAAAGGAAGTGTCCTCATAAACCATGTTTATTAAAACAATTGTATCCTAATAAGCCATGTATTCAAGAGCTCTCTCTCTCACACACACACATCCACACATCCACAATGGTTATGAATCATCTTGTCTAACACCCTGTCCTAACTACAAGAGATGCAACAAGATTCTAGCGACAAATAATTTGGCGGTCCACACCAAATGCGACACAACACAACACCATATTTGATTGACAGAATCACTCAAATATGCAACACAGCCACACAGCCAATCAAACGCGAGTGTGGGCGGGCTCTCTCTTGAAGTGCACTGCACTAGCAAATAAGTGGATACGTTTATAATCTAATTCATAAATAGTATTAAATGTACATACTGAGTGACTGATACCATCCTGCTATGGAATATTTTTGTGGGTTCACATTGAGTTTGCAGGGTTTTTTTTTTTTTTTAGATCTGAGGTAAACTATCTGATGGCACCTTTAGTATGGCTATTAAAATCACAAAATATGATATTCAAACTCACCTTTAACATTAAATAAAGCACATAATCAGTACCTGAGATTATCATTGTCATAGTTTGTATGTTATTGCTACAACTGCATCATCACATAAATAGAAACCATTTCTAAAATAAAAATGTTGCATGTTACCATTGCTGCTGGTTAGGAAAAAACTCTATAATTAACCACACTATATAGATTCACTGTGGTATCTGTAGTAAAATTCTGGTTACACTACAAATGGTAATCAATCTGCAAAAAAGACCTAGAGAGTGTGTGTGTGTGTGTGAGAGAGAGAGAGACAGAGAGAGAGAGAGTGTGTGAGAGAGAGAGAGAGAGAGAGACAGAGAGAGAGACAGAGAGAGAGAGAGAGAGAGAGAGAGAGAGAGACAGAGAGAGAGAGAGAGTGTGTGAGAGAGAGAGACAGAGAGAGAGAGAGAGAGAGAGAGAGTGTGTGAGAGAGAGAGACAGAGAGAGAGAGAGAGTGTGAGAGAGAGAGACAGAGAGAGAGAGAGAGTGTGAGAGAGAGAGACAGAGAGAGACAGAGAGAGAGAGAGTGTGTGAGAGAGAGAGACAGAGAGAGAGAGAGAGAGAGAGAGAGAGTGTGAGAGAGAGAGACAGAGAGAGAGAGAGAGAGAGAGAGAGAGACAGAGAGAGAGAGAGTGTGTGAGAGAGAGAGACAGAGAGAGAGAGAGAGAGAGAGAGAGAAAGAGACCTGTCTGAGGAGACTGGTGCTCCGTTGTTCCGGTAGATGATGGCAGCGGAGGGACAGAGAGTGGTGCTGATCACCGGCTGCTCGTCCGGTATCGGGCTCGCGATCGCCGTGATGCTCGCGAGAGACGAGATGAAGCGCTACTACGGTAAGACGAGCTTCAGTGATTCATCAGTAGATCAACACATCGTTCATCAAAGTTCTTCCTTAAACCTTAAAGAAATAACTAATACATCAAACTACAACCGACTGCACAGGTGAAAAAATATTTTTCATTTTGTACATACATTGCTTTATCTTCACGCTCTAATTTTGTACTTAATGTACTAAAAGTTATTATTTAGGACTTATTAAGATAATCATAAGAACATCTAAGTGTGCTATTTTGGGACACCATGAATATGAACTAAAATGTGCATAAGGTGTCATTAAGGGTCATTTTTTGAGCTGAAATAATAAGCTTTCCATTGATGTATAATTTGATAGGATATCAAACCACAATACTGAGAAATCAAAATGTTGAGAAAATCACCTTTAAAGTTGTTCAGATGAAGTTCTTAGCAATGTATATCACTAATAAAAATTGTTTTTGATATATTTACGGTAGGAGATTTACAAAATACCTTCATGAATATGATCTTTACTTAATAACCTAATGATCTTTGGCATAAAAGACAAATGGTTCATTTTGACCCATACAATGTATTGCTGCTACAAGTCTCCCTGTGCTACTGATGACTGCTTCTGTGCTGCAGGGACACATGTATGTATTTAGTTACCACAAGTGAACTACTAAAGACTAGGTTTTACATAAAACCAGAGCACTTCAAGCTCATTATGAAAGTGCACTTTCTTCTCTTGGTGGATCAGATTCACTGAAGAGTCTCTTTGTTCGGTAGAGCTCAAGAAAATCCAAAAGGAAAGTGATTCGGATGATGTACATTTTTAAAGGATTTTTGTCAGACCTGGTATTGTTAGATACAAAACAAGTCATGTCGGATCTCCTTTGTTTTTTCTAAGCAGTTTAATGAAAGTAACAGAATAAAGCATGCAAACTTGACCAAATACGAGATAATGCAGATTCAGCTGTGAAGTGTCATTATTCAGCTCAATGCAGTGCGGTGTTAATTCAGTTCAGTTCAGTAACTGTGTAAAGTTCATTCATTATGAAAACCGGTTCAATTTGTAAAATGTTGCATAAACAACAATTAAAAAGAGCTTGAGCCGGAGATCTCAGATTACTCTGCTATGATTAGCATGGTAAGACTAATGAACTCATTAACTCATTAACTCTTTGCCAGAGGTTAAGACTGAGAGGATTGTCTTCATCTGTCAGCTGCCTACTGTCTGTTTGGGTTTGTTTCTGATATTAATGTGATGTTTGTGTGATTAATGATGACATCTATGGTAATCAGATCTGATTCAGTACAGACTCCATCAGTCCCTCATATTAAACACTACCTGGACAAAATAGGATAGTGGAAGCACTCTGGAAAGTTTTGGTCATTCATATATATGTGTGTGTGTGTGCGTGTGTGTGTATGTGTGTGTGTGTGTGTGTGTTCAGTCATAGGTACCATGCGGGATCTGAAGCGTAAGGATAAGTTAGTTGAAGCGGCGGGAGACGTGTACGGTAAAACTCTGTCTCTGCTCACGCTGGACGTCTGCAGTGATGAATCGGTCAAACAGTGTGTGGACAGCATTAGAGATCGACATGTAGACATACTGAGTGAGCACAAACACACACACACACCCTTTTGAATGACCCCAAACATTTGAATGTAATTCTACATAAAATAGCAGGAATGCACCGAAATGAAAAATCTTGACCGAAGTCGAAACTGAACAAATTTTTACTGTTTTGTCTTGCTTTTCAAAGAAAAGATCAATTACAAAACAACATAATTCATCATAATTGCATTTTTACTAGTAACAGTTCAGTTAGAGAGCTCTACAGTTAAATTCTTACTAGTAACTGCCAGTTAGAGAGCTCTCTAAATCAGTTCTTTCTAGTAACAATTATAATTAGAAAGCTCTACAAATACATTTTTACTAGTTACATGTCTCCGCTGACTTCCATTCATTTTTAATTAAAGAGCTCTACAACAGAATTTCTACTAATAATTCCAGTTAGAGAGCTCTACATTTGAATCCTTCCTATAACAATTCCTATTAGAGAGATATCTAATTATTACTAGTAAAAAAAATCTAATTAAAGATATGTTTAATTGCAGAGCTCTGTAATTGAATTAAAGAGCTCTCCAATTAATTTGTTACCAGTAAGAATTACATTAAAGAGCTCTCTAATTCAATTGTTACTAGTAAAGAAATCTAATTAAAGATATGTTTAATTGCAGAGCACTCTTATTCAATTAGAGAGCTCTCTAATTTATTTGCTACTTGTACAAATTGCATTAAAGAGATCTCTAATTAATTTGTTTTACAATTTTTTTACAATCTGTTTTGCATCTAATGAAGTTTATAATAGTAATACAATCTAATCTAATACAAGTTTTTTTTAATAGTGAGAGTACAATTGTAGAGCTCTGTAACTAGATTTATTACTAGTAGGAATTTATTTAGAGAGCTCTATAATTGCATTTTTACTAGTTGGAACTGAATTGTAGAACTCTCTAATTGAATTGTTACTAGTAAAAATGCAATTACGACGAGTGACGCTGGGAATATTTTAAGATAAAACCCTTGCCATACATGCCTCTCACTCTCCGGTGTTTGCTATTTGATAGCATCACATCATTGTTCGGTGCAATTTATTAAGTCTTGCTTATTATTGTTTTTGCTGTTTTCAGCTGAATAATTTTGGTTTCCAAGCATTCGGTGCTTCCCTATAAATTAGTATAACTAACTAATCCAGCACAGCAACTAAACAAGTAATGAAGAAGGTAAAGATGGAAGCTCCATCTCACTCTGTTAGAGCTGTGAAGGTTTAGTCAAACTGTGATCTGTGTGTCTGTAGTTAATAACGCTGGCGTGGGTCTGGTGGGGCCGATCGAGGCTCTCAGTCTGGACGAGATGGAGCAGGTGTTCGAGACCAATTTCTATGGGGTTGTGCGCATGATTAAAGAGGTGATGCCTGACATGAAGAGGAGACGCTCCGGACACATCATCGTCATCAGCAGCGTTCTGGGCCTGCATGGTGAGACGCTCACACACACACACACACGCTCTGAGCTCTCGGGAGCATCTGCCGAATCACACACATGTGGAAACACCAAACAAATCAGACAAATGCTGCTCTTCACAGGTGTGGCGTTTAATGATGTTTACTCCGCGTCAAAGTTTGCCACGGAGGGACTGTGTGAGGGTCTCGCCATCCAGCTGATGAATTTTAACGTCTAGTGAGTCTCAGTATTTAACATTCGACTCACACTCCTCATTTCCTCTTCCTGTCATGTGATTTCCCAATGATAAGTCATGTAAATTAAGGTTTCTAATGGTCTTGGACTCTTTTTTTTTCGTGATCAAACAGCATGAACACTAGATTGTGCTGATGTCTCTCACTTCAGTCTGACGTATTTCCCATCTCTGTGTGTGTGTGTGTCAGTGTGTCGATGATCGAGCCCGGGCCTGTAAACACTGAGTTTGAGCTGAAGCTGATGGCAGAAGTCTCTAAGAAGGAGTTTGTTGGTGCTGATCCAGAGACGCTCCATCACTTCAGGTCCTGCTACCTGCCCACACAAGTCAACCTCTTCCAAGGCCTGGGACAAACACCTAAAGACATCGCTAAGGTCAGAACATAAATTCATACCCGTTCACAATATCACTGGTTTCACTTTCAGAATGATTTCCTTCCAGATTATGAACAATTAATACATTGGCAGGGAATTAGATCCACCCAACCTCACAGAGCTCAAGTGTTTATCATATGATGTGTGTGTCTGCAGTGCACTAAGAAGGTGATCGAGTCTCCGCGGCCTCCGTTCCGTAACCTGACGAATCCTCTGTACACTCCGATCGTGGCGCTGAAGTACGCGGATGAGACGCGCAGCCTGTCTGTTCACACCTTCTATCACATGCTGTATAACCTGGGAGGAGTCATGCATGTTACTGTGAGAATCATGAAGTTCTTGAGCTTCGGATGGTTACGGAGAAGAGCCATCTCACCAACCTAACACACACTCTCACACACACATACACACACACACACTAGCAATATCACCAGCCTAACACACACACACACACACACACATACACTCTCTCTCAAACGCATGCATACTACTGTACAAACAGAAATATGTATTTCTATCTTTGAACAGATTAAATTCTAGATAAACAAATATTCTGTTAGAGAAATGTTGATTATCTTTGTAGCTTGCAGAGTAAGAACAGAGAGATGTTCAAGAATAGTTTCTGATTGTATATAAAGCACTATATTAATGTAGATTTCTGATTGAAACTGAATGTTATTTTAGAGATATCTGAGTGACAGCTGTGTGGCTCCTGTCATTTAAAGCTCTTGTGCTCGTGGAGAAATAATAAAGCAGAAAAGAGCATCATTTCAGAAGAAGAGATGCTGATGAAGATGTTCTAGTGATCGAGCAGCAGATTGAAGCTATGAAGCTCCTGAAAGACTGAATAACAGCCAGATCAACTGTGTTCAGCAGTGATACCCCTTGTGAAAATTACATATACTTAATTGTATTTAAAATATCTAATTCATGAAAGTATATGTGACGAGTGGGGCGGGGCCGAGGGACATGGTAGCGAGGCCGGTGGAGTGATTGGAGATGAACTACACCTGTTCGACCCGCCGGTCTCGAGTCCCACGGAGGAGATGGAAGGATATAAAACTGGAGCGACGACAGTGAAGGACGAGAGAGGACCAGGCCTGGGCTTTTAGTTGTGTTTTGGGTTTTATTTGCGCGCACCAGTCGTCCGTGAGGGGCTGGTGCGCTGTTTTTGTGTTTATTTTGTTATTAAAATGTTTTTGATTGTCCGCCGGTTCCCGCCTCCTTTTTCCGGATGAATATGAAGGTTTTTATCGTTACAGTATACTAAAAAGAAACTTACATGTTCGGAAATATGCATTTCCACAAACAGCTTAACCAGCTTCACTCATTAGATTGACTTTATTTCTGTCATACATCTAGAGAAGCTCTTATTGAGAATTAACAGAAGTTAAATGTTGATATTTGATTCATTAGAAGTCACCATTTTGGTGATCAGTGTTTGGTTTAGTTGGGATCTTGCTTCTTGTGTTAGCTAATTCCAATTTATCAGACTTTAAGTATACCAATTTATAGTGTGCCACAAATATATTTAGTTATACTAAAGTACATACAAATAAATTGTGCTTAAGTATACAATTGTAATTTTTTTTTATAAAAAAAAAATCCAAGAGGTGAAAAAAAGGGTGTTTACCAATGGCAAACAGTGAATTATAGAAACCTTAATAGATAGTTAATCTAATATGTAGATATGGTCTTTTGTTTGTAAAATATCTTGGAAATGGATATAAGCGGTTGAACATATTCTAGGCTTCAGTAGATACACATACCTCAAGAACAGAGGCAATCAACAATTGTAAAAAAGACATCCCAATACAAATAACTAACAATAAATGACAACAACAACAGAACAGGCTGGATGACAAAGAATACCACGAAAAGCAGAGTTCAAACAGGAAAGGCACACACGCGCAGGGTAACATTCACAAATCACAGACAAACTAGAACCCAAGAGACAGGAAATAATATTGGGCAGATAACGAGGGGCAGACAGGTGAGCACAATGAAGGTTATTAACCAACAGGAAAAACCAAAAAAGGACACAGAGGGAGAAACCCTGATCAACAGTCCACAGGGGTGTGACAGATTGCCCCTTTCGGAAGGGGTGGCCTCCATGGAGACAGAGGAGGAACAGGGGAAATGGAGACTGTAACAGCTCAAGTTAAAAATCATAATTTGTGTTCTATTGAAGAAACAAAGTCAGCTACATATTGGATGCCCTGGGGGTAAGCAAATAAACATAACATTTTCGTTTTTTTAATAGTCCCAAAATAGTTTTTAATAGTCCCAAAATAAGATTTAGCAAATTAAATTTTTATGTAAATGCATTTTTTTTCTTTCAAATTAACAAATCCAAACAAAATATTTTCTCAAAGTAAAGAAACATCTTTATCAATATTCTCAGTAACCAATAAGGAAAAGCCTTTCCACAAAAATTTAGAGTAACAGCAGTGCCAAAATAAATGCGCTATAGCCTCGCCCTGTATTAAGTTTGTTAATAGTATAAAATGTAAGATGTCATACAGTTCTGGGTCAGGGCAGGTGCATTATGTAAATATAGTGTTTTCACAGTGTTTTCCCATAACCAACTAATTAAATTAACGTGCTACAACTACAGCCCTAGTTTTCTGACCTGCTGTACCTGAGCTACCATTTGTGCACCTATCTTGCACACCTTAACCTTTTAATTTATTTTTATACTTTAATTTAATTTAATTAAAAATGATAAAAAAATTTAATTCTAAAATCAATAAATAGAGACTGCCCAAATATGGTCAGGGTCAGGTAAGCGTGAGATACTTTCTAGAATTCTCTGCTTCCTTTTTCAAGTTTGTTACAAACAGTTTTGTACAGTTTACTTAAATATGTTTTTATAATAAAGGAAATTTATATCAATTAATAATTAATCAAAAGACATACAAGTCATATGTGATGCACACAAGCACAGCACATGACCTTCTGTAATACCCATGACTGGAAAACCACAATACCTCTATAGTAAACAATGATATGCTAGTGCTGTCTGACTTGGTACAGGAAATCACATACAATATGTGATAAGCACTGCAACTCAAACATTGTATAGAAAACTGCAACTTTTGTTTGCTTGTGGACATGTCTACTTTGTAATCGCACACAGAGACACAGAAGAATTCAAATAAACCTTAAATCCAGCATAGAGGGGTTCAGTAAATGTAGTGTTGAATGTGTGTAAGCGTGTGAGTGTGTGAGTGTCAGAGACGCTGTAGAAGGAAAGAACACCAACAGACACATCCACATACACTCCTACTCTATTAATGGATGGATAGACAGCAGGTAAATCAGTGCCGTTATTATTGTGACGGACAGTGAAACTTTCAGGACTGCAGTAAAGACTCCAGGATTTCTCATCGTTTCCAAACCAACAGTCATGTTTTGGTCCTTTTCTGCCAATCCCTTTATAAGTCACTGATATTTCAGCAAATCCGCTCCATTCAGTCTCCCAGTAACAGCGTCCAGTCAGACTCTCCACACACAGAACCTGAGGAACATCAAATCTCTCTGGATGATCAGGATACGGCTGAGGATCTTTCACATGTGTGGTCTTCCTGTTCTCATCAGACAGAATGAGTCGAGGGTTTGCTGTGTTTGGATCCAGCGTGAGATCACAGGCATCTGAACACAAGTAGAGTGGAAGAACAGAGTAAAGTCAGGGTGTTATGGGTCGTTTCTTTCTGATACCTCTTTGTTTGAGGGTTAAGACTAACTTAGTGGTTAGGTTTAGAATTAGGTTAAGGTTAGACACACAACTGTGATGGATAATGTTAGGTTACAGAGCTAGGGACTGCAATTATCAAATTAATTTATTCACAAAGATAAACATAAGTGTGTGTGTGTGTGTGTGTGTGGGAAGACCTACACTTCCGTAGTCCTGCCGTCATCCTGATCTCTCTTCCATGATCCACACTATAAACACACAAACACACATTATTGTAGATCTGCATCATTCACACACACATTCTGTATGTCAGTATTAGTGTTTGACATACTTGAGTTTCTCCAGTGTACAGTTTGGATCCTCCAGTTTGTGACTGAGCAGCTGGACTCCTGATTGTCCTGGGTGATTGTAGCTCAGATCCAGCTCTCTCAGGTGTGAGGGGTTTGAGCTCAGAGCTGAAGACAAATAACCACAGCCTTCCTCTGACACCATACAGCCAGACAACCTACAGACATATAACAGATAGATCATCCACAGACACACACAGTCAGATCATATATAGACACACAGAGACAGATCATCTACAGACACACACAGTCAGATCATCTACAGAAACACAGACAGATCATCTATAGACACACTCACAGATCATCTACAGACACACCGACAGATCATCTACAGACACACAGACAGATCATCTATAGACACACAGTCAGATCATCTACAGATACACAGACAGAACATCTAGACACACAGATTGATCATCTACAGACACACACAGACAGATCATCTACAGACACACACACACAGATTATCTACACAGACAGATCATCTACAGAGACACAGACAGATCATATACAGACACAAACACAGATCATCTACAGACACACACAGACAGATCATCTACAGACACACAGACAGATCATCTATAGACACACTCACAGATCCTCTACAGACACACAGACAGATAATCTATAGACACACAAAGACAGATCATCTACAGACACACACCGACAGATCATCTACAGACACACAGATTGACCATCTACAGACAGACACAGACGGATCATCTACAGACACACACAGAAAGATCATCTACAGACACACACACAGATCATATACAGACACATACAGTCAGATCATCTACAGACACACACAGTCAGATCATCTACAGACACACACATTCAGATCATCTACAGACACACAGTCAGATCATCTACAGACACACAGTCAGATCATCTACAGACACACACAGTCAGATCATCTACAGACACACACAGACAGGTCATCTACAGACACACACAGACAGATCATCTACAGACACACACACAGACAGATCATCTACAGACACACACAGTCAGATCATCTACAGACACACACAGTCAGATCATCTACAGACACACACAGACAGATCATCTATAGACACAGTCAGATCATCTACAGACACACACAGACAGATCATCTACAGACACAGTCAGATCATCTACAGACACACACACAGACAGATCATCTACAGACACACACAGTCAGATCATCTACAGACACACACAGTCAGATCATCTACAGACACACACAGACAAATCATCTACAGACACAGACAGATCATCTACAGACACACACAGACATATCATCTATAGACACAGATCATCTACAGACACACACACAGACAGACCATCTACAGACACACACAGTCAGATCATCTACAGACACACACAGTCAGATCATCTACAGACACACACAGACAAATCATCTACAGACACAGACAGATCATCTACAGACACACACAGACATATCATCTATAGACACAGATCATCTACAGACACACACACAGACAGACCATCTACAGACACACACAGACAGATCATCTACAGACACACACAGTCAGATCATCTACAGACACACACAGTCAGATCATCTACAGACACACACAGACAAATCATCTACAGACACAGACAGATCATCTACAGACACACACAGACATATCATCTATAGACACAGACCATCTACAGACACACACAGTCAGATCATCTACAGACACACACAGACAGATCATCTACAGACACACACAATCAGATCATCTACAGACACACACAGTCAGATCATCTACAGACACACAGTCAGATCATCTACAGACACACACAGTCAGATCATCTACAGACACACACACAGACAGATCATCTACAGACACACACAGACAGATCATCTACAGACACACACAGTCAGATCATCTACAGACACACACAGTCAGATCATCTACAGACACCCACAGTCAGATCATCTACAGACACACACAGACAGATCATCTACAGACACACAGACAGATTAATATATATACAGACACAATCAGATCATCTACAGACACCAGAGACAGATCATCTACAGACACACACAGACAGATCATCTACAGACACACAGACAGATTAATATACAGTACAAACTAAAAGTTTGGACACACCTTCTCATTCAAAGAGTTTTCTTTATTTTCATGACTATGAAAATTGTAGATTCACACTGAAGGCATCAAAACTATTAATTAACACGTGGAATTATATATGCAATTACATACATAACAGTAAAGTGTGAAACAACTGAAAATATGTCCTATTCTAGGTTCTTCAAAGTAGCCACCTTTTGCTTTGATTACTGCTTTGCACACTCTTGGCATTCTCTTGATGAGCTTCAAGAGGTAGTCACCTGAAATGGTCTTCCAACAGTCTTGAAGGAGTTCCCCGAAAGATGCTTAGCACTTGTTGGCCCTTTTGCCTTCTGTCTGCGGTCCAGCTCACCCCTAAACCATCTCGATTGGGTTCAGGTCCGGTGACTGTGGAGTCCAGGTCATCTGGCGCAGCACCCCATCACTCTCCTTCTTGGTCAAATAGCCCTTGATGCCTTCAGTGTGACTCTACAATTTTCATAGTCATAAAAATAAAGAAAACTCTTTGAATGAGAAGGTGTGTCCAAACTTTTGGTCTGTACTGTATATACAGATACACACAGATCATCTACAGACACAGAGACAGATCATCTACAGAGACACACAGACAGATCATATACAGATACAATCAGATATCTACAGACACACAGTCAGATCATCTACAGACACACATATCATCTACAGACACACACAGTCAGATCATCTACGGACACACAGTCTGATCATCTACAGACACACAGTCAGATCATCTACAGACACACAGACAGATCATATACAGACACACAGACAGATCATCTACAGACACACAAAATCAGATCATCTACAGACACACACTAGTGAGATCATCTACAGCAGCGGTTCCCAAACTTTTTTTCCTGCGCACCCCCTTCTATGTCCCAACCAGGTTGGCGCACCCCCAATCCCCACTTAAAAAAAAAACGCAACAAAGCTGTCTTTTATCGCCATATAAAGAGTCATGTTTAATCATGCGTAAATAACCAGAACACGCATGACAATAAAAACATCAACAAAGTTTCAATATAATGCAACAAAGCTACGCACAAGCTTCCACTTTTAAGAGGACGAGTGACAGACACAGGCTCAGTAACAGAAAGCACGATTTTCAAGGGAGAAAAAAAAGAAATGTGAAAAAGGCCAGCGAATGAACACGTAGAAAAAATAATAGTCGCAGTATCAGTAGTGAAGGAGAGTGCTGGATTTTTGGTTTGCCCCGCAACTTACTTGAAGAAGTTCAGGCAAATGGGAACACCATATATTACGTAGCTATCATCCTTAATTGAAGAAATGTGGCAAAACATCTCTGGAGAGAACCTCATATTATTAAATTTGAATGTGCTTTCCATATTTGGATCAACATAGGCTACATTTGTGAACGCACATTTTTTGCAATGTCGCGTCAAGTCATGCTCCTGTGCACGTCTTACAGACTGCATCTTAGGCCGGTGACACACTGGCTGCTTGGCGTCTCTGCTGCGTGTTAGGAGCGTGGCGGCTGCCTCGCGTTTTCTGTGTCTTTACACACCAGAACCGTGCCTGACGCGGCGCTGGCGCTGCTGTTGCTGTAGGTGACATAGAGGGAGACCGCCGACAGACCAGGATCTTGTCTTCATGACAACAATATCAACTTTTTTTTACACACCTACACCTACACCTACGCCTACTGATAAAGGACACCGTCAACAGTATTGACGGCAAAATAGACTATGTTTGACATGTGCAATATTTGAAAATCGATAATTATTTATTTATTTTTTAAATTACATTTATATCTGAATTTATGTCAACCTATAGACTTTCAAATATCAAAATGTCATGAATTAATATGTATTTGTGTACAAAATTACATATAAACATATTTTCCTATTATATTTTGCCTGGAAACACTTCCAACACGCGCACGTGCCGCGTGAAAAATAGGCGTATTTCTAGCATGCACGCGTTTTCCGCACGGCTCGAGCCGCACCTGAGACGCACGTCTCATGCAGGCAGTCTGCAAGCTCTAACCTGTTAACATGGGAGCCGAATTAAAAACAGACACGCCACACAGCTGAGACGCTTGCGCCACGCATCCAGTGTGTCGCCGGCCTTAAGCCTATGTTAAACTTTCCGCGTCCGCGGGGAGTCCGCTAGGTAAGCGTGACACAGTGATGGAGTACTCGAGTCCTGGACTCGGACTCGAGTCCGACTCGAGTCACTATTCTTTGGACTCAAGACCGACTCGACACTCCATTCTCTGGACTCGTGACTCGACTTGGACTCGCTGACTGATGACTCGTACTTGGACTCGAGGATATATAAAATCGGACTTGAGCATTCATCACGTTGTTTTTGACTAAAAATGTTATTTAAAAAATTATATAAGGTGTTACACTTTTCCTGTTTCGTGCCCAAGACCGGCCGGGATCTATTCTTTTCCCTCACAGACGCTGCTACCGCTCGCTCTCTTTGCTTGACAACACACTCACTGACGTCACTCACTTTACTTTCACTTTACTTTTTTTCCTAAGCGCTCGGGCACTTGCGGGAAAGGATGAAGCTGATTGGTTAGTTCTTGTCACATGACCTGTGGTGCGCTTGCGGCATTCTGAAAAGTTGAGATGTTTTTAACTCGTTGCAGTGCGGACGCGCCTGGGAAAAACGAGCGTGTCACTAATCATTTACTCCTCCCAATGCCATCCAGGATATCCATGGCGTTTTTTCTTAAATTATGTTTTTTAAGGAAAACATTTCAGGATGTTTTCTTCATATAATGGACTTCAATGCCTACCAACAAGTGGGTTGCTATTGTTTCCTCATAAAACGTAAAAAATTTTCCAATATGGGACTCGAGACTCGACTCGGACTCGAACTCTGGTAATGGTGACTCGACGTGGACTCGACTCGGACTCTTCTTTGGTGACTCGAGTTGGCACGCATATAGCCCAGACGGCAAGGAAGTCGACCGGAAGTTGAAGTCGGCCGCGAGCTGCCATCTTGTAGCAGAACTTCACTTGCGTTAGCATCCCACTGACTTTGCATTCATTTTGGCGTCACTTTGACAGTGAATAACTTTTCATCTGAGGCGTTTAAAGACTCCATTTGTCCATTATTTATTTCTAAAGATACACGACAATGTATAAAGGGCTCCATTACCTTCTCTGTTACATTATGGCCCCGTAGAAAATTTTTTTGTAAAAAAAGGCTAACGATTGCGTCACAACCACTCAACTCTCTGTCGCACAGTAGAGAAAATACCGTACAGACAGGAGGAGAAGCTCGCAGGCAATTAACTTAATATGGCGTACTGGCGTTACATTGTAAAATACTATACAAAATAATTAATCAGAATACTTACTCCTGCTCACTCACGCCAAAGAACTCCCCGCTCAAGCTCGCCGTCTCTGCAAGATTAACGATGGCAGTTTGCACGCACAGCTACTTAGAAGATTTATATTTGTCAGACAGGTTGCTGACGTCATCAAGCTTAGTTTGAGTCTGCGCGTCAGAAACGGAAGTGCTAAAAATCGCTAAAAATGGGCTTCACTTGTCTCAATTGAGTTCCAATGGGGTCGCTGTGTCCATTTCTTTTACTGTCTATGATATAGCCTAGCCTGCCGTTCATAAAAGAAGAACAGTGCGTAGAAGACAGCATCTGTCTTCTACGTTTCCATCGAAAACTAATAAATTATAGTTTTTAATTTAAAATTAAAGCAATTACAAAGGAAATGTTTACTGTTCATGTTTTTTATTGTATGGAAAAATCCCACTTAAAAAAACAGACCGCCATTACATTTTTCCTCTCGCGCACCCCCTGGTGGCAGCTCGCGTACCCCTGGGGGTGCGAGCACCACACTTTGGGAATCCCTGATCTACAGACACATGTTAACACTTGATCAGATTGAAAAAATTACAATTGGAGGTTTTTTGTATATGCAGTTATGTAGAAATTATTAAATGACACATTAAACAAGCTGATGTTGTTATTGCATATAGCAAATGTCTGGCGGATCAATCTAAAATGAATCTGTAAAGTGGTACAGGACATCATCCAACAATTGCTTGTTTCAGACTCTGTGAGCATCATGGTTTGATAGTAGCAATGAGAATTTTAACTGCTTTAGTAATATAAGCATCAATACACAAAGCTTTGTGCATGTTGTTTGCCAATTAGAACGGAAATAGATAAATATAATATTAGTTTTTTAAAACAAAGAAAAGAAGATGGTTAGTACGCGAAAACAGCTGGAAACTACATTTGTGCAGTGTGCACATGCCAAACATTTAATCTGATTTTAAGTTTGTGTCACATAAACTTGCACATCAACCCAATCACTTTATTTAGCATTCATGTAAACATTATGTTTGGATTCATCAAATGGAATTAGATTAAATCCTAATTTAAACAAAATGTGACCATGTAAACATACCTATTTTATACAAGTGTTCTCTTTATATGTTTTATTCTAACAAAAGCTTTTTTTTATTATTAAATAGGGCTGGCTCGATACCACTTTTTCAAACTGATACCGATTCCGATACAAAAATAATTGAGTATCTGCCAATACTGATATCGATCCGATACCGATGCAGATTTTTACACTCAATCTACTAAATATAGATAGCTTCATTATAAAAAAATAACAAAAAAATACATATATAATCATAATATATGACAAAAATACTATTATAAACTAGGTTAATTGATAATTGTAAAGCAAAAGTTACTCTAGAAAAATAATGAGTGCACAATAATTCTGTGAAATCCTAAAGGTTCGGTGAAAAAAAAAATGTGGGTAACATGAAAGTGAATAAGTTTTGGACTAAATCTGGTAGGCCTACACATTATTCTTTGTATTGTTGTAAAATACATTCATGAAAAACAAGTAATATATTTATATGTCAATATACACTACAGTAGTCAAATGTTGAGACTTGAAGACTATTATTTTAAATGTATAGAAGAGTAATGAGGCAGCAACATATGATAAAGACGAACAAGAAAGGCTATTTATAATATTTAATTGCACCAAAGCACTGTAATACTAAAGGCTCCAAATATGGAGAGGCACAAAGCGCTTATGTGCATCCCATGCGCAGAATAAGTTCAAATCACAAAGTGAAGAGATGTTGGTGCACATTAAATATGTGCGTTATTTTATTGTGCCTTTTCTTTTCATAGTTTTACATTTCAGTAACTGTGCTCTTGAAGAACAATTCATAGTGCTCTCTACTTCAGTCTTGTGATCTAAACAAGTATCCGGTAGAAATTGAAACGTTTTCGAAACAGCACAAAATTCCAGCAAGATAAATTAATTTTATGTGAAACCATTTACAGATCAAGAATAACATTAGGCACATTTAATCATCTTGGTGAGAGTTTTATCGTATTGACTGTAGTAACCGAAAGCAACGCACAGTTTGAATGCTGAATGGAGGATGACAGACAGCCGCAGTGGAGAGAAGAGTTTTCATGAACCTGACTTGAATATTCATCTGTTCTTCACATTAAACTATGGAACGGTCTCAGAACACTTGGAATATAGTGAATGAAAACCTTATTACTATACATTGTGCTATATAATGTTTGTGACTTTTGTAGGGCTTAATAATAACACTGAATAGCACTATTTTGGATTTGGATTGGTCTCGTCTGACCGATACCCCGATCCAGCAGAAAATGCCAGTATCGAAGCGATACTGATACTGAATATAAGATTGGCGAACCCCTACTATTAACTGAATAAAATGCACTGGAATTGCAAATGTAAGCAGTAATGTAATTCAAGCAAATCAACAAGAATAAACAACTTTTACTCTGCACTTCAAAAATGAAGTCTTACATGGAGTTTTTCACTGGTTCTGATTTTAGAAAATCACAGAACTGAATGAAAATGTAATGTATAATAAAATAAATGCGCTTCCATTTCAAATAATTAAGCCATATAAATTAATATTTTAATGTGCCCTTATTATGCCTTTTGAAATATTACCTTTCATGCAGTGTGTCATGTAGCTGTATGTGAACATAAACTATCTGCAGTTTTGAAGCTAACAGTGCACGATAAATAAAGTTATTGTCTTTCAATCGCCTAAACGAGTCATCAGGAATATGAATCTTATTCTGTTACAGCTCTACGTCACAAAGTAACACATTTTCATGATGTCTGCCCACGTTCTATGTCCCAAACTTGCCCACCCTCAAACAGTAAAATTTCCATGTGGTTAACATCATGATGAAAAGACGCCGTATCCTACACCAGCGGATCTCAATTCCAGTCCTCGCGACCCCCTGTTCTGCACATTTTGAATGTCTCTCTTATAGCTACAGACTTTTGTTCTAGTCGAACGTAAGTACCCTGTGAAGTGGACATCACAGGATATTCTGCCATGATTTCAAATTGTATTTATTTACAGAGGTATATGATGTCACACTTATCCATGTTCCAAAGTGAAGTACACTTCAACAGATTTCCCCTGCTCAGGGAGTAGGGAGCAATGAACACTGTGTAGAGACCTTGTCAATCGGAACACAGTTCATGCACGGAGCTCACTTCTAACGAGCTGATTATCTGAATCAGGTGTATTAACAGTGTGCAGAGCATGGGGTCGTGAGGACTGGAATTGAGTACCGCTGTCCTATGCTGTGATGTATTACATTTGTTTTATCACATCTTAGAATTACCACAAACTTGTTAACACTTGACACTTACCACTGAGAAACATTCTGCTCCAGTCATGTTTGCAAATCAGTCTCTTGTTGATCAGCCATTTCATCATCAAACTCTGGGTCGAATTAGTAAGGTACAATTAATACCATCTTTTCTATGTATTGACAAGTCTCCAGGGCTGTCATTCCGTCATGGCAATGGGCGTTTCGAATTCCGACACACGCTGTACACGGTAGAACAATCCAGAGCAAATCTCTTGATCTCTCTACGGCTCTGGACTAATCACAAAGGACTGCGCCATGTGACCAATAACCAGAGGTGGGTAGAGTACCCAAAAACTGTACTCAAGTAAAAGTAAAAGTACTTCTAGAAATATTTACTCAAGTAAAAGTAAAAGTACTAGTCTTGAATAGTTACTTGAGTAAGAGTAAAAGAGTATCGGATAAAAAATCTACTCAAGTAGTTAGTTACTAGTTACTTTGGGTCATATATACTGAGCCTATTTTTATTTAGATATATAGATAAAATGTATGTAATGAATGTGTGCGTGTATAAATGTATATATTTCATCAGCCTTTACTCCAATTTATGTAATTTATTATAAAACCCTGTCTGTTTACTTAAGTAACAGATAAAGGTGTCATGCCATAACATATTTTTAATACGACTGACTTTATATTAAATGTGAATTTAACATTGAAAGTTAATGTGATATAAATATTGCTACTAATCTTTCATTGTTCAGAAAGAGAGCAAATAACATTTACATTATTAAAGATAATTTTCACTGACAGTCTAGATTTCAATCACTCTCAGAAACTCCCATTAAAATCACTGAAACTGTTAACACTGTGAAATCAATATCTTAATTAAAGATTCGTACACACATCTGCACTTTGTTGTTCCTGCGAGAGAATTCGCCAGAAAGAGGTATTCAGTCAGTGAGCGAGTGAAGGAAGCACCGGCATTTTAGCGATGACTCATCTGAACGCCTCTGATTGGCCAATGCTTTAATAAGCTCAAAAGAATCATGTGTGATTTGTTATAATACGCAGCGCTGTATAAACGCATCTATCTCTGGCTAAGCGCCAGCAAGCAATCACAGATCTGAATTTAGCATCTGATAATATGACTCGCTGAACGTACTTGCACCAGTGTGATTGTATTAAAATTAATAAAATCTTAATCGGCTATTTTTTGTCTTTTGGAAGCTGCATTCAACTTGACTCCCCTCTGTTATAAGCCACACACGTACAACAAACTAATGTCACAGTGGTATCGTGTACTGTAATCGAATGTAGCCCAAGTTATTACCTGTTAAACAGTAGACAGCACACGCGGTGTTCATCTAATAAGGATCTCCATCGCTAGCAAATAATAACCTTTGCAGATTTCAATTCAGTGCAGTTCCAGCCACGTTTTCAACACTCTTTCTGTTCTTAAACGTTACAACTCCGAGTGAACCACTTCAGACGCTCAGCGCGTGCGGCAGGGAACTGAACGACTCATTCAAACTGATTCATGAACCAATTCACTCGTTTGCCAATTGGTTTGATCAAGCCTTTGCACAGAATTGACTCAAAAGAATGAATCATTCGCGAATGGGCATCGCTCATTGCCCAGAGAAAAGTAGACGGCGCGTTTGGAATAAACTGAAGCATTATAACATTTATTGCATTAAGATAAAGTAACGAGAGGAGCGTCGCCCACAGTAACGAAGTAAAAGTACAGATTTTTCCCTCAAAATTTACTCAAGTAAGAGTATAAAGTACCCATCTTTAAATATACTCCGAAAAGTATTCGTTACCCCAAAAAATTACTCAAGTAAATGTAACGAAGTAAATGTAACGAAGTAAATGTAACTCGTTACTACCCACCTCTGCCAATAACAGTAGTGAGGGCTGACGGAGAGTAAGGGGTTTAGAGAGACTGATTCTTTGAACTGTTCTGCACAAGTTTTTTACAAATCATTTAGATTTAGGTAAAATTAATTAAATTTTTGGGGAAAAATAACATGGTTTTTGTCCTTGCATGCATGTAAACCTGTTTTATGAGACTCATAAAACAATATTAGCAACCTTAAAAATAGCCTAATGGGGCACTTTAATAATGAGCATCATTTTCATGCAGTGGAGAAAATACATGTTCACTGTGCGTTTTTATTAAACACATCCCAGTTAAAACATACCTCAGTATCTGCAGCTGACAGTTTGGACTCATCAATCCGTCAGAAATAAACTTTACACCAGAGTCCTGCAGGTCATTGTTACTCAGATCCAGCTCTCTCAGGACACAGTTTGAGGATTTTAGAGCTGATGACAAACTCTCACAACACTGAGCAGTGAGATTACAGCCAGCAAGACTGAAAGAGGCAAGAACACACACATCAACATACTGATTATCTATAGGCACACTTTAACATTATAACTGGCTGACTGTAAATTACCTCTTATTTGTTTTTAAATACCTTAGTATATGCAACTGACTTGGATTCTTCAGTCCACCAGAGAGCAACTTCACTCCTGAATCCCGCAGGTGATTGTTACTCAGATCCAGCTCTCTCAGGACACAGTTTGAGGATTGAAGAGCTGATGACAAACTCTCACAACACTGTTCAGTGAGATTACAGCCATAAAGACTAGAAGAGATTAAATAATAAGAAATCAAATTAAAACCATAATGAGAAAACAATAAATACATGCAAAGAAAATTCTCAATTGTCCCCAGGAACCTGGAACTAAATATTTGTAATGTTCCACCCTGAAACAATAAGATCTGCTCCTGAGCATGAGAAAATAATTAGATTATTTTATAATTCAGGTTTACTTGAATCAGTTAATCCTGGCTAAAAGGCATGATTCCAGCAAAATTTACATTTTTATACAGTTTAGGGGCTTTATTTATTGTCATCACTGTCTTGCTTATTCTTAATGAAATAAGTATCACTGGATTATAATTATATAATGCTTTACTCATTCTCACTGGGCTATAAAGAATTGCTGGGAGAGAAGTACTATATGTTTGCATGAAGAGTGAACAATCTGAAGCCAAGTTGGCATGTCTTGAATATCACAACATTGGAGACAATCTTCATAAAATGAGAAAATATTCAAATGAGCGGCCAAGTAATATAACTTAACTTAAACTGAGGTCCAAATCCCCTTTCATTTATGGTTCTACTATGATGTTTCCTGCTTATTCATGGCCGTTTTATCCTTAATATAAATAAGACAAATTTCCATCTTAAACAAATTAGCTGGCTACATAAAAAGGAAAACAGAACAATTTAAATCTTAGAACAAAACATCTTAAACACTTTGAACATCATTAACCCTCACTTATAATGCCTTCAGATTGGACAACATATCCTTAAGTAGTCCAAGTCCCAATAGTCCTGCCAATTGAGCTAATTATAGAAAGCCTACCCCCCCTCCAAAAAAAAAATGAAAATCATAAAGCAAGTACACATTTTTGCTCTGCATCCAGCTGCATTAACATTTTGCCCCACCTATCTGCTTTCAATCTAGAAACTATCATGCTTTCGCTGCATCTTTGAAAACATTTGACACACCATCCACAGTAATATGAAAGCGGGATGGGAAGAGGAAACCATATTTGAACTTGGCTGCTCTGCACATCTGCCAAACATCTGGAAAAATATGCACTCGTGAGCCCATGTATTCAAGCTGAAAGTATTGTAATGCCAGACTGATGATGCGTTCCTTTATCTGGTAGTGATGAAGCTTTACAATCAAAGGCCTTAGATATTGTCCTTTCGCAGGTCTAAGAGCCAGGGATCGATGGGCACGTGCCACTACCACAGGTAAATAGAAACATTCCACTCCCAGCAAAGTCGAAATGACAAAAATGAGAGGAATCAATCTTTCTTTGATGCTTTTATATATGTAATGTTTAAAGTATAATGTATGTTTCAGACCAAAAAAAAAATCCTCATCACTGTAAAAAGAGCATTTGATAAAACTAATCACAAACTAAAACTAAAAGTAATGCATTTTTTTCTGCTGACAGATTAACTGCCAAAGCTGCCAAATTGACTGTTTTCTAATTCCTTCATATTTTGATGTTACACTGTAGTAGATATCTGCATCTGAACATCTCCAGAACAGCACTTCAACACCTGATCAGGTTTTAAGCACCCAGCAGTGAGCAGAAGAGAGCTGCAATGATGTTAGAAAATCATAACAGTAGACATTTACTGACAACAATCAGACCGAGTGAAAGTAGTCATGATCTGAAAATGTTTTACCATAAAAAAAACTTTACTAACATTGTAAGTGAATTTCAATTATCACATTAAAATAATGAAAACAAATGTCATGAGTTTATTTAGGAAAAAACCTTGATTTTAGGAAATGGTTCATTTTTAAATGTGGTAAATTCATTGTTATACATGGTTCAATATGTTCTAACGACTGAACACTCACAGAGCTTTTCTGCAGTTGATCACAGCTGGTATCAGTCTTCTTCTCCCCTCATCTGATGTGTTGTATTTCTTGAGGTCCAGTTCATCCAGAGGCTCCTCTGACATCTGAAGCATGTAGGAGATTGTTGAGCACTGAGCAGGAGAGAGTTTCTCTGAGTGTTTGTCTGATTTCACAAACTCCTGAATCTCTCTGGACAGAGTCTAGATCTTTCCAGCAGACAGAGGAACATATTGATGGATTGACCAACTGAGAGATGTTTTTTAACTTGTTCATGTTGCTCATTAATTTCATTTACATGCAGCTCATCATTATCATTTAGACTCTTGATCCTGTGTTTAATGTACTGTGTGGTTTCTCTGATGGTCTCTGAGCTGTGCACTGTGTGTGTCAGTAGACCCTGTAAGAGTCTCTGATTGGACTCCAGTGAGATGCCCAGCAGGAATCGCAGGAACAGATCCAGCTGTCCATTCTCACTCTGAAGAGCTTTACTAATTACTCTTTTGTACAAATTATGCAGTGAATCAAAACATGCTTCTGTAGTGCTCATATTGTGGTTGTAAAACACATAGAAAGCAGCTAGAAACTCCTGAATGCTCAGATGAATGAAGCTGTAGACTTTCCTCTGATGAATCACAGACTCCTCTTTAAAGATCTCAGTACAAATCCCAGAATACACTGAAGCAACAGTGATGTCTATGCCGCTCTCAATCAGGTCCTCCTCATAGAACATCACATTGCCCTTCATCAGCTGTTTGAAAGCCACTTCAGCAAGTTTCACAATCACTTCTCTGTTGGACGGCAGGAGTTTCTCTGGATCTCTCTCTTCATACTTCTGCTTCCTCATGTTGATCTGAATCAGCAGGAAGTGGATGTACATTTCAGTCAGAGTTTGAGGGATTTCTGCTCTCAGATCTTCTTCCAGGAGCTTCTGAAGCACAGTGGATGAGATCCAGCAGAAGACGGGGATGTGGCACATGATGTGGATGCTTCTTGCTCTTCTGATGTGTGAGATGATTCTGCTGGCTTGATGCTCATCACTGATTCTCTTCCTGAAATATTCCTCCTTCTGAGGCTCATTGAATCCCTGAATTTCTGTCAGACGGTGGATGTATTTGGAGGGGATCTGATTGGCTGCTGCTGGTCTGGAGGTGATCCAGATGAGAGCAGAGGGAAGCAGCTCTCCTTTCATGAGCTTTGACATCAACACAGCCACTGATGAAGTCTCAGTCACATCACAAACTTTCTGAGCGTCTGAAAACATCAGTGTGATTCTGCTTTCATCCAGACCATCAAAGATGAACACAACTTTACACTCCTCATAAATCTGTGAGTCCAGATCTTGAAGTTCAGGATGAAAGTCCATTAGAAGTCTGTGAAGACTGTACTGATGATCTGGGATCAAGTTCAACTCTCGAAATGGAAGCACAAACATGAAATCTACATCCTGATTGGCTTTTCCCTCGGCCCAGTCCAGAATGAACTTCTGCACAGAGACGGTTTTTCCGATTCCAGCGATGCCTTTAGTAAGAACAGTCTTGATCTGCTCTTTCTCCTCAGATCCTGCTTCAGCGGAGGCTTTAAAGATGTCATTGCAGTAGATTGGAGTGTCTTGTGAGTGTTGTGTTCTGGATGTTTTCTCCATCTGTAAAACTTCATGTTCTTCATTCACTCCTTCTCTCTCTCCCTCTATGATGTAGAGCTGTGTGTAGATGCTGTTCAGGAGTCTTTCATTCTCCTGGAGTTTCAGTCCCTCACATAATCTCTCATACTTGTTCTTCATGCTGGTTTTGAGCTGCTCTTTGACTCTCTGTAGTACATCATTCACTGCTTGATCATGTTTATTCAGAGACGCTGTAACGCTCGTGTTGTTCAGACCGAAGACAGAGGAGACTCCTCCAGAAATGCTTCTCTCTCCATCTGCTCCGCTGAAATATCACAAGAACAACTGATTAAAAATATCTAAATATAAAGGATGTATGAATTAAAATCTAAATCGATAGAGATGTCAGTCTTGTATTTTATTTAGAATTTCTAATTTATGCCAGATGATTGCTTGTGATTGAATGCTGATGAATTATGAGGCTGTACTTTATGCTGTGGATATTTTAGTTAGTTAGTTAGTTATTAAGCACATATAAAAACAAGCGAAAGGTTGACCAAAAGGCTGGGCATTAGAAAAAATACATAAAAAGAGAACTTCAAATAGCAAAGTAAAATACACACAGTAAAATTAATTTGTTGTTAAACACCATAGATAAAAATGCTAAAGACTGCGAATAAGATGTAAGTTTCACATCTTGCATATCCATTACAAAGTAAATCATTTTTTACATGCAACTATCCAAAATAAAACCAAACAACACTTGTAATCAAGATAGAATATGTAGACAAATAAGAATAAATTCTGCATGTCACACTCAGCATCATGCACGCCGCACAAATTTAGGACTCTGATATTTTAAGGAATATGATACACACCTGCATTTAAGTGCAGCTGCATAATAAAATTGTATGAAAGCAAGTAAAGAAGGCTCCCTTTAAAATCACTGAAGTTGTCAATTAATGAAGCTCTTTTTTACATTGTGTGCATTTTGTTGATTATAACGAGAGTTTAAACGTGAGGATGCTTTATTAATCAGTTCATTTTTTAGAGTTTCAAGGATTTAGCTAAATCGAGCATGTTAAATTTATTTGTTTCTTGTTTTAATTAGGCCTAAATAATGGGAGCGAAATTATACAGTGCCTCACATTTTACTAAAATAAAGGAATTTCTTAATCAGTGTACAGACAGATATCTTTTACCCAAGAAGTTATCGGTCAAAATACAGAACAGGTAACGAATAACAAAGTAGTGTGTGACAAAAATGCATGCTGTTTTATTAAAAGAATTTTGAAATATAAATTAAAAATGTACTTGTGACAAATATAGGCCTAATATGTGAGAATATTGTCATATAAATCCATTTAGCTTAGCTCACTAAAAAAGGTTACTCAGTAAAATTTTCTGATGCAAAGTAATCAACCATTTCTTAAGGATAATATAACACATAATTCATATTATATATATATATATAATACTACATACATATTAAATGTTTCAAATCTAAAAAATGGTGTAATACTGTGTAGCGTAGAGAAAATTTATGCACAGGCTCATAGGCTTGAAATTTATCCCGATTGAATTTGTTCTAAGAAACGCACATAACTTCATAAGTACTAAACTTTCATCTGTGAATATTCAATATTTTAACTACAGTGTCTTTCTTTAATTTTCCCAGACTGCAGCTGTCAAATGTTACACATCGGTGAGGGAAAGATGACTGCTATTTGCGAAAATGTGCTTTGATGTGTTTTATTTATAACTTGTGATTAAGCATCACTCAGCGGTCAAAAGCTGCAAATGCACTCGGCACTCACGGCGGCAAAAAGTTTATTTTGATCGGCCACCTACTGTACAGTATATATATGAGACGTGCTTTCCTCAATGCACAACTTACATTTTCCTGGTTAATATTGGTATTTTTGGTTTCACACTATGTTCAACATAGACCTATAAATAGTGTGACGAGCGTCCTCAGAGGAATCCTCGGAGAAATTCGGTCACGAACCGAATGCGACGCTGGTCTAATCCCTCTCTCATTTCTCCACAGAAAGCAGCGAGTGACCGACAGCCCACCCCCTTTGGAGCACGTCAGGACACCCACTTTCACTTTGGTTTGGCACCGAAGAGCAAGGAGAACGCACAGGAAGCACCAGCATTCAGGAAGTGGCTCACCTCACTTCACCAGGCACCTTACACCTATAAATAAATCCACCCTCCGGGGCATTTAATTCACAAACCCTTGTCGAGTGATTCTTCACCCCGTGACAAGTGGTGGAGAATGCGGGCAGAATATGCGCCGCCTGAACGAAGTCTCCGAGTTCGACGGGTACCCCATGCCTCGGGTCGAAGAGCTGCTGGACCGCCTAGGAAGGGCCCGGTACATTAGTACCCTGGACCTCACCAAGGGCTATTGGCAGGTACCGCTCTCCAAGGCCGCCAAGCCGAAGACCGCCTTCTCGACCCCCAGTGGCCATTGGCAGTACCGGATCCTTCCCTTCAGCCTACACGGGGCCCCCGCGACGTTCCAGCGAATGATGGACATCCTCCTGCGAATGAAGTTCGCCATTGAGCCGGGGTCGCCAACGTGAACGCCGATGGCCTCTCCTGAATCTGGACAGCTTACGCAGGTCTGTCAGGGGTCATTCCCCCCCCCCCCCTTAACTTCACCCCTTCTCTCTGCCTATGTTCACAGGACCGGGGGGGGAATGTGACGAGCGTCCTCGGAGTAATCAGCGTCACCCTGGCAACCAACGTAAAACACCTGCAGGTCCTCACCGCCGGCTGATCGGTCACAGCTGCTCCCCATCAGCCTGCGCCCTTTTAAGCACACACGCTGCACTCTAATCCTGCAACGCTGGTCTAATCCCTCTCTCATTTCTCCACAGAAAGCAGTGAGTGACCGACAGCCCACCCCCTTTGGAGCACGTCAGGGGACCCACTTTCACTTTGGTTTGGCACCGAAGAGCAAGGAGAACGCACGGGAAGCACCAGCATTCAGGAAGCGGCTCACCTCACTTCACCAGGCACCTTACACCAATAAATAAATCCACCCTCCGGGGCATTTAATTCATGAACCCTTGTCGAGTGATTCTTCACCCTGTGACAATAGTTACATAATTATTAAACACAGGTTAATAACAGATTAATTTAAAAACTTTGTGTTTTTTGTTTTCTAAGGAACTCAATAATTTTGCTTGTGAATGTCTTGTTGTATTCCTAAATTAAAGGAAAACACATGATTAGATATTTTCATGATATTTCATATATATTCATCACATCTTCCTAGCGCTCCTGAAGTGTTTTAATGTAGGAGATCATGTGTTCATTGTGTGGAGATCTGTCTGTGTGTATTGAGTGTGTTTCTGACTCCCATAAAGCAGTTCAATCATCACCACACAATTATCCTCACCTGGGGTCAGAGGTCACTGGATCATTACTGAAATTAGGATCAGGAGAATTCAAGGATGCGTTTCTCTTCTGTTTTTTCCTGATGATCCTGATAAACACAGAAATCATTCCTCCTTTAGTTATGTATGCTGTTTCGTTTATTATAAAAGTGCTGCAACAATCTAATCACAGGTCCCAAAAAATATTAAGCAGCATGTTTCCACATTAATAATGAACCACTATATTAGAATGATTTCTGAAGGATCATATGACTGTCATGGTGAAATGTTTGTTCTGGAAGTGAACTTATCCTTTAACAGAATAATATCTTCTAGTTCATAGAAGCTTCAAATTCTTCAATCTTAGAATGAATAGCATACACTTTTTTCTTTCCGCTGAACCTGCAGTATTTAATTGAACGGAAGTCATAAAATATTTACTTAATATAGGTTAGTTGGTAATAAATCTCTTTCTCTGATTTATCCAGATCTTGGAGATGTTCAGGCAGATCTCTTTCTCCTGGATGCCATTATTACAGCTTCATGTGAAGGTGCTTTTGCTATGGTTTGAAGCCCTGTCGAACCCAGCCACTCTCTCGTGACAGTTAGCAGAAGCCAGAGATTACAGTTTATAAAGTTCTAATTATAATGTTATTATCATAATGGTACTATATTTATGATGGATATATCTTATTAGTTTATTCGATTTCCATTAGACTATAAAATATCTCCTATTTACTTCCATTAATAAAGCTTGGAAGTTGGACTGGATTCCTCTGATGAAGGAAGTCATACACACCTAGGATGCTTTGAGGATGAGTAAATCAAGGGCTAATTTTCATTTTTGGGTGAACTTTACCTTTAAAAAAAAATCACATAATGTATGGCAGATCCTACACAGATACATTCACTATATTAGTTTTCATAGTCTTTATTTTGCAGATTGTTTGGAGGACAACACTGTGCAGAATAAGAAATATATATTTTTAAATAATTCATAATTTTCAACTGATGAGCTGTAAGTCAGTCTGTTGACTCTAAACGCCGGTTCACTGAACAGCAGAAACTCTTGATCAGTTTTGGGATCAGTGTGTGACTTCTGTCTGAATCTGCTGCTGTTCTCAGTGTGTGTTTTCTCTGATTGAACATGTTGAAGCAGCACTTGTTCACTCATGGAGCATCTAAAAAATGATGAAGTGTGATCCAGTGATTGTTCACGTTGATCAGTGTCTACACAGCAAAATCCCCAGTGTTAATTTAACACTCTGAGTCTGGACACATATAAACACTGAAGCAGTGTTAAAAGTAACACTGAAGCAGAGTTGAAGTTAATGAGATAATTAAGAAGTTAATTGAGTTATGATTGACCATTGTTGAAGACACCTGATGTTAACAAGCAGAATCACCAAACGAGAAAATCACAATTTGTGTGTCACCATTATAGTGTTCAGTGTTTGCTTTAGTTGGGATCTTGGCTTGTAACTTCTTAATTTTCAGATTATTGTGTCAAGCCAAGAGCAAGAGTCATTGGGTGGTGATAATTATGTTTTAATGTAATTGTTGCTTGACCTTAATCACTGAACTCATTTACAGTCTCTTTTCTAAGATTATCGGTCTTTATTGATTGTAACAGCTTTGATTCCACAATGAAAGAGTTTGTATTTTCTATACATTTTTAGGCATCACTTGCAAGCGATTCAGATTTTTTTTTTTTAAGAGTGTTTATTTTAGGCATACACAGATAACAAGAATCAGCGTATGAATCTCAACAACGGTGACAAACAACATTTTAGGATAAACAGATCTACTCTTAACATCACAAAACTAGATACTAAAAATCCACATAAAAACAGCAAAAATAAAATATAGTTAGAATAAAAAGTTAAAAAGAGTTCAGCTCATAATTTATTCATGCCGCAATGCATGATGGGAGTCATGGATGAGTTTTTATTGGCTACAACATGCTTTTTTGATAGTCACCGTTGTTGTGATGCTTACGCTGATTCTTGATGTGTCTAAACTAAAGAACTCTTTCTTTATGTAGAACTAACTTTTAAAAACATGTCATATTATGCCAGAAATGCTGGATCACTTTTTTATCCACCTAATTTATGTACACAGTAAAGAAACCTGAACTCAGGCATTCAGGTCCCTTCATGACAATTAGTCCACAGTCAATACCATAATATTGCCTTTGCTCTGGTCTTTATGTTATAACTCAGTTACCACAGACACACAAAAACTAAAGTTAAAAACTGAAGGGTCAAGGTCCCAACTAAAGCAAACACTGAACACTATAATGGTGACACACAAATTGTGATTTTTGTCGGTTGGTGATTCTGCTTGTTAACATCAGGTGTCTTCAATAATGGTCAATCATAACTCAATTAACTTCTTAATTATCTCATTAACTTCAACTCTGCTTCGGTGTTACTTTTAACACTGCTCCAGTGTTTATATGTGTCCACACTCAGACTGTTAAATTAATACTGGGGATTTTGCTGTGTATCACTGCAGACCTTAACACTGGAATATATCTCACCTGGGGTCAGAGGTCACTGGTTTATTACTGAATACAAGAGGACAATCCATGGATCTGTCACTGTTCAGAGACACACAGCTGTTATCCGGATATGAAGATCTCTCTCTGTTCTCCATAATGACAAACTGACTTCACACCTGCATATGGAAACATAAGAGAACACAGGACACATAATATTGAGATTATTATTCCAGTGATCTCTCAACGCTGCACACAGAATGAGACTGAAGAGAATGTTTGTTCTTCTGAATCCTGAAGTGCTGCTTTACTGACTGCAGTGAAGAAGATCTGAAGAGTGATCATCATCATCATCATCAAGATCTGAGCTCACTGATGCTTTTGTGTGTTACTCAACATATCTGACTCCAGCAGCAGGAGAAAAGCAGGAATCTGTGTTTCTGCTGACATCACTGACACACATCCACTAACTGATGAGGAGTATTTTCAGAGCTGATCTTTCATGTGACCAAATAAACCATAGATCTACCAGAAGATTAAGAGTGATAACTGATGAAAAGGATCTTCCTGGTGCTGACTGACACATCTGAAGCACACACACACACACACACACACACACACATCTTTCAGACAGATACACACATTCACATCATTTGAGAATATCTGACTTCACGCAAACATTATCTGTTATGCCTTAAGTGAATGTTTGGGAAACTGTTGGTGAAAAACATCAGATGTGTAACAGATATTAGACAGATATTAGATTATATTAGAATAGTGCAGTACAGATACAGTACAGCATATAGATTCACACAACACTGTTAAACCAGGCTCAGTCACAGACGTCTGTGCTTCTGAAATGATTGTCTTTATCTGTATAGTGTAGTAGTTAGGTATGGACAGTGTTGGGGAAAATTAATTTTAAAAATAATGCCTTATAATATTGCGTTACACCCTAAAAAAGTAACTAAATACGTTACTTAGTTACTTTTTATGGAAAGTAATGTGTTACATTACTTTTGCGTTACTTTCACGTTACTTTTTAAATATGAGCAGGGCTTGATTGTTTTTAATATAAGAAGTTCTACTTATAGCAAATGTAAAAGCCCTTTCACACCAAAAAGTGTAATAAATAAACCTCAGGCTGAAGGAAAAGTCAATTCACGTCTGTACAGTAGAACACAGGAGAAGAAGGTTCAACACTCTTCAGCAATAAAAAAAACAATGAAGCACAATTTTTAGTTTATCTAAAGTCATTTTTTAATTATTAGTATGGTTGAACTGGATCATTAAAGATCAGCAGCAAAGACACTGTTAATAAAATGGGAATAGATACATTTGTGTTATTTAATATATTTAGTTATTGCAGGTTTGCGTCATATTCTGAGTTTGCATTTCACTGTTTTGATTAATTTTGATGAATACTAAATCTGTTTTGTTTTTTTGTGAGTGGGATGAATTAATGCACATTCACATTTAGTCTAGAACTACAGTAACATGTTCACACAGCGCACACAACGCCTCCATACTTCCGATTTCTCCCAATATGGGAACAGGAGGCTTGTCAATCAAAAAATGGGAATACAAAGTAACTGGCGTTACTGTTTTGAAAAAGTAACTCAGATATTTTCTTGTAAATTAAAAAGTAATGCGTTACTTTACTAGTTACTTGAAAAAAAGTAATCTGATTATGTAACTCGCGTTACTTGTAATGCATTACCCCCAACACTGGGTATGGAGCTAGTAATAACTGTTAGCTGTGAGGAAATAACTAACATTTTCTTTTTAGGCAAATTTGCTGATTGTGACTCATTCTGCCATCACGGGTCACAAATGTATTTTCTGTTTTATAAATTTATTTTTAGTCACAGTTGTGTTGTTCACGGTTAATACTGACCAAAGGCCATGATCACTTTTATTTTTTTTGTAACATTAATAGGTCTACTTCATTTCAAAAAGGTTTTTACTTCAATATTTTACATTTCATGTTAAATACATGGATCGATATTAATTGCATGTTATTAATTAATATTGTTATCTAAATTATGGACTATTATTTAATATATCTGTAATCCCACGGTGTAAGTCACACAGTCACAGAGTTTTATATCAGCACCATGTGATGCAGTAGCATTTTTTAAATTTCCAGACATTTTTTTCCAGTCTAAAATGACTGAACAACACCAGAGGGTTAATAACTCTTTTAACATCAATCCAGTCTCGTACTTTCTCACACATGTGTGTTGTTTTTAATGTTATAGTCATGTGCATAAAGGGCTTTTTCACAGTATTTTCGAGTGCCGTGGATTGATGAGTTTTTATCATCACATAAAAGAATCCCTGCATCCACAGAGTTCAGATGCAGCACTGTTTATATATTTCTGGATGGAAGTCCGCACTTTATTTTCTCATTCCTGCATGTTCATTTCAAAACATCAGACAAAAGGGCTTTTCTTCTCATGAACAAACACAAAACCTCTCAGAAACTGTCCAAATAAAGACAGGTTTAGATCTTTAATTACTATTAAATTAAACTTCATTATTTGAAATACATTAAAACAGAAAAATAAACCTTATTTAGTTTTAGCCAGTTTTCATGATGTTTCTCATTTTCATTTAAGGCGAAGTACTAAAATAGCTGTAAATAAATGTATACTGAATTAACAAAACTCAATATAAATGAACATAATAAACACTTATTTAGACCGCAGAATGGCACAAACTGCAGCTAAACTTCGTGCCCGAGTGAATCTCACTGAAAACTGAAGATTTGTCTTCAAATACAGTATTTAAACTGTTCCCATGAGACTCAAGCACCAGAGAATATCTGACTGTCACTGAACCTGAACATCTGCCAATCTACTTCATTTTTAAATGATTACATCTTTCTTTGTGTGTTTTAGACTGTAATGAATACATAGGCTACATTAATCTCAACTAAAAGCAGAATCCATAGAGCTCGATATTATTATAATCCGAAAGATTATTTGGTTCATTTCTACATCCGTCACAACTCTTTAAAATGCTGGTTGAAGCTTAAAGATGGATTTTAACAGCGAAAACAACTCAAACAATAAAACAACATAACAATAATACACCTTAATATCAGAAGACGGTATACGAACTTACTGTACTGTGATGTTTATGGCAGTTTTTAAGTCTTCAAAATTCGTCTTGATATTTTGGATTTTATTGGGATCTTTTTTTACTTTCGGGTTTGAAAGAGTATCCCTGGAGTGTAATTCAGGTGAACACACCTGAGTCTGCTGACTGGCTGCAGGAGCGCTGATGACGTCACATCTGCTTCACGATTGGCCAGATTCACCGCATGACAACGATCACGTGTGTTTTTAGATTAGACGAACCTTTCCAGTTCCAATAACTGCCACAAATCTGTGTTTTTAGGACGGTAAAAACTTTTATTTTATTTATTTATTTATTTATTTTTTACTGTAGTCGCATTGTTGTATTGAGTCACGTTTATCATACAAAACTGATAAAAGCATATATTCCCCACTTTATAAATATATGACTATGCAGAACTTTATTCTTGAGAAGATGGCACTGTATTAAGCAGTATATAAAAAGTGTTTCTGTTGCTCATGGTGAGTTTCCCAAAAGCATCGTTAGCCAACTATGGTCGCAAGTTCCGTCGTTACCAACGTAGTTCAACGATCCGGTATTTCCCGAAACCATAGTTCAAACGAACATTCGCAAACTGCGTCGCAAACTTGTGTCGTGTGAACGACAGCTCTCCACCTGTGGTTAGAGGCATAGTTCGTCGTTAGTTTGCTGTGTCGACGTCATTGATTGCGCGCACCTGGGCTGTGTTCTATTCACAGTTATCGACCCTGTGCCCTATTCCTTTAGACGATTTCACTATCCACTTTGAGTGATTTAAAAGACTTGAAGTTGTGGTTTAAGTTTATTACATAATTCGCCTTTTTTATTATTATTACAAATTCAGTGTGAAACTATATAGCAGCGTGGCCCTCGCTATTATTCTCCCTTCGAAGTGCCCTCTGAAAGCATTAATCTTGCCGATTAGAACGCAGTCATTGTTTCGTTTGTGCGAAGAAACGGTGAGTTTGTCAAGTGAGTTACCTTTGTAAAAACATTCCAAAATACATATGTCTCATAGAACAATATTGGTAAAACAGTGTGTTAGAGGTTTTCACGTATGTAAAATGTTAACACTCAAATTACAGTATTTTTTAGTAAATGTATGTACCCAAATAAAGTAACAAACATGTATAAATAAGTGATTTTGTTGTTTTTACAGAAATATAGAAATCACTCTACAAATGTGTTTGTGTGTGAATGTACATATTATATATATATAGAGAGAGAGAGAGAGAGAGAGAGAGAGAGAGAGAGATATATACACTGTTTGCCAAATTATTTTTTGTGTGTGTTTTTAAGTGTTCATTTAATGCATATCAGCAAAGAAATTTCATTTCATTTCATTTATTTATTCTCTTTTCATGGTAATGCAACACGAAATGCCACAACAACAATCCACACAAACACAACAAAAATACATTCCATGACAAGAAGAACAGGAGTAGGATGAAGAAAAAAGAATCTTATAAACTCCTACCCCATTCTTATAATAAGAAAGTTACAAATTAGATGGCCTAACCGACATGAAGAAAAATAAAAAATAAATAACAACGACATGAAGAAAAATAAAAAATAAATAACAACGACAAAAAAAAAAAAAAAAAAAAAAAAAAAAAAAAAATTAAAAATAACGCAGACCAGATGTAATCTACTTTCATTCTGCTTACACAACACTAAACGAACACAAACAACATTAATGCAATAATGACAACTCTGGCATCAAAGACAATGACGAGACCATAATCATTCATATTATAGTTTTAAGAATTTTCACCATCATCTTTATACAAGTTCAGTATCTTCTCTTTATACTTATATTTAAATCGAACTATATTTGAACAACATTTTAAATCATTCTCTAAACAATTCCATCTTTTCACACCAGAAATTGAAACACACATTTGTTTGAGGGTATTTCCAGCAAAAGGTTGTTTAAAATCATTATTTCTTCTACTTGTCTCACTATTTATAGTAAAAAGGGTTTGCAGTCCATGTGGTAACAAGCAATGTTTTGCTTTATGAACAACTAATAAAGTTTGTAAAGAAACCAAGTCCTTCAATTTAAGTAGTCCTGACCTCAGAAACAGTCCTGTAGTATGTTCTCTTGGAGCAACTCCATTAATTATCCTTATTGCCCTTTTTTGCAAAATAAATAAGGGCATTAAATTAGTAAAATATGAATTACCCCATACCTCCAAACAATACATCAAATAGGGCAAAATAAAGGAACAATAAAGGATTCTCATTGCTTTATAATTTAACATAAACTTTACTTTACTCAAAACAGCAATATTTTTACACATTTTATTTCTTACATAGGCTATATGTGATTTCCATTTAAATTTTTCATCAATGAGTACTCCTAAAAACCTAAATTCTGACACTCTCTCAATAGTTATTCCATTTAGATTCAAACAAACATTATCAGAACATTTTTGATTCGTAAACAACATAAATTTAGTTTTACTTAAATTTAACGACAGTTTATTTTTGTTAAACCATTTCTGAAGTAGGACCAATTCTTGTTCAATAGTTTTGATTAAGATTTTTAAGTTCTTCCCCGATACAAAAAAATTTGTATCGTCCGCAAAAAGAACAAAACATAAAATCTTTGATTCATCACAGAGATCATTAATGTATAAAATAAATAATTTAGGCCCCAACACAGAGCCTTGAGGGACTCCACACTGTATTGTTTCCAACTTAGATTCATGGCCTAAATACTCTACATATTGTTGTCTATTTTCTAAATAACTAATAATCCAATTTAATACTACACCTCTAATTCCATATGTCTGTAATTTAGATATCAATATTCCATGATCGAGAGTGTCAAAGGCCTTTTTAAGGTCAATAAAAACTCCAACTGTGTGAAATCAAATATTTAACAGAAATTATGTCAGATTAAACAAATGGTTTAAACTGCAGTGGTGGCTGCTGCACAGGTGACAGGACGTATGGGCGAAGAGGACATGTCTCCAGCAGTCAGCTATCACAAAAGCCATGCACCCTCTTCAGCCACCTGCAAACTGCAGAAGTGGCCCACACAAAAGAGTCATGTGTGCTTCCGTCACCCACCCCAGCAGGCACAGTACATCAATGTGACGTCAGGAAGACGTTGGACTCCAACTAATCCAACGTCAGTCAGAAGTCATATTTTGGTTGAAAATGAAAGTCGGGTTGACGTCTAAACCCAACTTTGTTTGACGTCAAACTGTGACATCAGACAGACGTTGAATTTTGGTCGGAATAAGCACCACACTGCAACAAAGGGTGAAATGCATGGCATCACATTAAATATCTCAAGACCTCAGCAGAGGAGGATTAAACAACTCCACAAACAGCATTTACCAGCTTCAATTATTACTAACCAGACTGACTTTATTTCTGTCAAACGTCTACAAAAGCTCTTAAAATTAACAGGGGTTTAAATCTAATGTGTTTAATTTCCATAACAGCTTTACAGTTAAACACCAAAAAAGTGGTTATTGTTTCCATTAGTTGGGCTCTTAACAATTATTATATCTTTTGCCTTTTTGGCTGCTGTGACAGTTTGTTTGTCGAGCACATTTGCAGCATCAAAGACAGCTAAAGTGACATGAGATCAGGTGATTATCTGTAAATGGTTTTATAATCATCATGAAATAACCTGATTCACTGATGTTTTTTAATCTAAAAGTTATGTTGGTCCTTTAGTACATTCATATTACAAACCCTGTGTTTCTGCCACATGAGAACCAGCAGTATTACAACAATCAGTTAAAATCTTTTAACAAACATGAGCTCAAAAAACTTAACCTATGCTGACACACACAGACATCAACAATCAGCGTATGAATCTCAACAATGGTGACATGCTGGGAGCCATGTGTTTTATACTATGGTGGCTCCCAGCATGCATTGCTGCATGAAGCATGTCACCATTGTTGAGATTCATATGCTGATTATTGATGTCTATGTGTCTCGAAAGATTTTACTCCCAAAAGTATTTAAAAATGAAAATTCTGAATGTCTGATCTGAGGCAAGAAAGTATTGTTTCTTGAATATTGTTTATTAATAATGAACAACCACTTTTACATTTACATTTATTCACTTAGCTGACGCTTTTGTCCAAAGCGACTTACAATTGCTATATATGTCAGAGGTCACACGCCTCTGGAGCAACTAGGGGTTAAGAGTCTTGCTCAGGGACACATTGGTGTCTCACAGTGGATTCGAACCTGGGTCTCTCACACCAAAGACATGTGTCTTATCCACAGTGTTGGGGAGTAACTAGTTACATGTAAAGGCGTTACGTAATTTAATTACAAAATTATAGTAACTGTAATTAGTTACAGTTACTAAGAAAAAATGAGTAATTAAATTACAGTTACTTATGAAATTTTTTACGATTACAAAGGGGATTACATTTGAATATTTACACACATCCACATACAGATTTAACTGATTTCTTTCCCAAATTGCACTGACTATTCTGAGACATACCGCCCTAATAATTTCCAGGATGCGGAAACACAGTCTGGTTCGTAGAATCCAGTCATAAAAACAAAATGCCTAACGCGGACGGAATATGCCACATTTTGGATGACTAAATCAAAAGTAGGTCAGTACACTTGAATCAAAACATGACATCGACTAGTGTCTGTGAATATAAAGCCCCAAAAATGCAATATATGACTCCTGCACGTTCTGCGTGTCTGTGTAAATCAGGCGCGGAATGGACACCGGGAGAACCGGGACAATTCCCGGTGGCCTGGCAGATGATTTTGCCCCACTATTTAATATCATTATTGTATAATTGCCTGCTGAATGCACTAAAGCGATCATTTGCGAATCCGCCGTTTGATAATTAAATCTCTAATAAGTCATGAAGTGTTAGTCTAGTCATGACTCGCGCGCTCTCCGCGCCTCCGCCAAACGGTTTGGATCAGACTCAGAGTAATCAATGCGAGAGAGAGAGAGAGAGAGAGAGAGAGAGAGAGAGGGAGAGGGAGAGGGAGAGGGAGAGGGAGAGGGAGAGGGAGAGGGAGAGGGAGAGGGAGAGGGAGAGGGAGAGGGAGAGGGAGAGGGAGAGGGAGAGGGAGCGGGAGCGGGAGAGGGAGAGGGAGAGGGAGAGGGAGAGGGAGAGAGAGAGAGAGGGAGAGAGAGAGGGAGAGGGACAGGGAGAGGGACAGGGAGAGGGAGAGGGAGAGAGAGAGACGGAGAGAGGGAGAGGGAGAGAGAGAGAGAGAGAGACAGAGAGAGAGAGAGAGACAGAGAGAGAGAGAGAGGGAGAGGGAGAGGGAGAGGGAGAGGGAGAGGGAGAGAGAGAGACGGAGAGAGGGAGAGGGAGAGAGAGAGAGAGAGAGACAGAGAGAGAGAGAGAGACAGAGAGAGAGAGAGAGAGAGAGAGAGAGAGAGAGAGAGAGAGAGAGAGAGAGAGAGAGAGAGAGAGAGACAGAGAGAGAGAGAGAGAGAGACTATGGAAGCGCGCTGGAGCAGAGAAGCAGAACTACTGTTCAGGGTTTCAGGTCAGTTTCATCTGTAAAGATGCTTTTTTGTCTTTGTTTTTTTATTTATTTAATCAAGCAGCAGCACGTTGCTCATCAGTCATCACTCAAAATACTATATAAAGGACATCATTATTATCTGTTGTAATGTTACAGTAGGAATTTAGCTGAAAAAAAAAATCAGATTTTTTTATAGGTTTAGGGGGAGCTACGACAGACAACAACACAACCCTTACGAAAATTAACATTTTAATATTTAACTATAAATCCAGAGAAAATGGTTACTATTGTCTAACTGTGATCACCAAAAATAAAAATGTAAAAATAAATACAAATCCATTTGCAAAAAAAAACAAACAAAACATGGTTATTTTACTTTTATATAGGCTAATAAAAGCATGGTTAATTTTTGTAAGGGAAAAACATGACTCGTGTACAGTATTAGGATTTTTCTATAAAGATATTGTAGTATTGTAGAGTATTGTATTGTAAAGTATAGTTTTGTTCAATCTTGAGTATTAAAGTCATGAGAGAGATGGATAACGGCAAAATAAAGAGACTGAAGAGAAAAATGGGTGTGAACGTGCAGTTCAGGAGAAAACTTTTAATTATTTTGCATGTCCCCAAATTAAAGATTTAAACCTTTTTTATGTCAGGTCCATACAAAAAAATAGTTTTGTCCATGATTTTGTTTGTTTGAGTTTGAATTTTCCAGTCTGAATTTTTTTCCCAGTCCGCCCCTCCTGAAAATTAATGGCAAAGACATGGTTTCATTTACTACACATAGGCCTACTGAAGCTCGCAGTGTTTTCAACCCCTGCTGTCTCAATATAGGAGTACACGAGCACATAAACATAATTTCTAGAACTGCTCTGTGTCACTTCATGTGCATTTTACTTATTTTGAGAAAACTATCATCATATACAAAGAGACAGCAGTTTTAAAAAAACACCAATGTTTCAGGAGTTTATTACACAGAATACATCACATGCTTATTAGATAAATGTATTTAAGTTGATGTATATGCTTTTATTTATTATTCTTTAATTTCACAAATTTAGAAAAGTAATCAAAAAGTACTCAAAAGTAATTAGTTACATTACTTTAATAAAGTAATTAAAAAAGTTACACTACTATTACATTTTAAACAGGGTAACTTGTAATCTGTAACCTATTACATTTCCAAAGTAACCTTCCCAACACTGCTTATCCACTGCGCTAGCACCACCCCTTTAGATCAATGATGAGAAAATTAGTTTACATTAATAACTTTTCTTTTCTTATGGTCCCTTTTATAATAAATTATGTGTTTTGATAAACACTATTACAGAAACCACAAACTTGCTAAGCCAAGAGTCAAACTACCCAACTAAAGCAAACACTGATCACAATAATGGTGATCAAACATTTTAAAATAAAACATCAACATCTAAACCTCTGTTAATTCTCAAAAGGACTTTCTGTAGACGTCTGACAGAAATAAAGTCAAACTGGTTAGTAATAAGTGAAGTTGGTAATACGTATAGTGCCATGCATTTAACCGTATTTTATGGTTTTTTTTTGGGGGGGGGGGGGGTGTTTATTCCAGCCGTCATTCAGCATCTGCCTAATGTTGGAGCTTGACGTCAAACAGTCGTTGCATTTAGACGTCAACCCGATTTTCATTTTCAACCAAAATCCAACGTCTTGCCGACGTTGGAGTCTACATCCTGTGCCTGCTGGGACCCATCAGGCCATCACCCACCACCTCCATACATTTCCAACACCATAATAATGCAGTGTAGCTAACAACTGAATTTAAAGCATTGTTTCTTCTTATTTTCCACCTTCTAAAAAATAACTGCAATTTCATGCTTTAAAACTGGGGTTTTCATGTAATTTTCATTAACACATAGCAGGAGATGACAGGGAGACTCAAATAGAAAAAAAATGAGCAAATTAATCAACAGGTGTCCACAACAGTACATCACAGTTTTTCAAAACCCATCTATTTTCAATTGTGGTTAAATTGCCTATCAATATTAAATAAGAAATAGTATTTATTTTATTTATTTATTTATTTTAAATAAATTTTCAATATACGGATATTGCCAAAACCACATACATGATACAAAATCCAAACAAAGTGTAACAAACATAAAACGTACAGCATACAATGATTATTTCATATTAGAAAAAATATATATAGAGCCTGTATCACACATTCAACATGAAACAAATAGTAAATAGTAAATTTATATGAAATTATGAAATTATTGACATTGGGATCAGAAAAGAGCACATTTTTAACTCTCTGTGTGTGTATATAATGTATTGCAGAACAAATGAATGATTCATTATGAACACAATTAAGTTGAAATTAAAATCAAAATTATTTTACATGTGCTTTAGTATATTGATAAATATATAAAAATAAGTGTACTTATTTAAACTACAATAAAATAATAATTATGTAAAATGTATGTTTAAGTAATACTTAATTAGACATTCTCATAAAGTGCATTTTTATAAAGCGCACTTAAGTATGTTAAGTTTTGATTGTGATTAAAGTGTGATTTAAATTATATGATATTATCTGCAAATGCACTTTTAAAAAAAAGTATACTTTTAAGATTGGAAGTACACAACAAGTAAATTTTAATACAATTAGTGTTCCTGTAGCTCAAGTGGTAGAGCACTGAGCTATCAAGCGCAAGGTTGGGGGTTTGATTTCCCGGGAACACATGATAGCCTGAATACCATACTTCTTTCCATCACATCAACACAGAGTAAAAAAAATGGTATTGAGGATGCAGAACAACACAGAATTAGAGAGAGAGAGAGAAATAATGTCTGGGAGATGAAGAGGAATAGTTGTAGGAGGGAGAGGAGTAGTTGGATCAGAAAAAGAAAGAAGAAAGGGTATGGGAGAGGAATTAGAATTATGTGCTTTCCCTCTTACAGATGTGGAATTATATGAAAGTTATTTCTGCCAGGGAACATAAAGGGTAATTGTGAATTTTATCTCACAATTCTGACTTTTTTCTAGTCTGAATTACATGATATAAACCGCAATTCCAATAACAGAAGTCAGAATTGTGACATAAAAAGGTCACATTACTGTATTTATTTTTTATTCTGTGACAGAAACAAGCTTACATAGTAACCAAAGGCCATGTACAGTATCTTGGAATTTTTGTTGATCACTGGCATCTATCCACATCCAGCACACACCCACTGGAGAACAATTTCAATCAGTTCCTGTTGAATTTCTGCATAGAGGACCCTGTTTTGTTCTACTGTACATTCTATACAGTCAGGTTTAGACAGTATGTTGCCAAGAATGAACACATTCAACACTAAAACATTTAGTTGAAGGTAAACTGAAGGCTAAATTACAAAACTAGGGATTTTTATATTGTTTTATTATATGCCGGTAGAACTGAAACATGACATGTTTTTGTAAAGCCATCAGTAGTATTTTGACTGTGCTATGATTGACTATATCTTTCTGTTGGATAGGTTTTGCTGAGTTTTGAGTTAGTACAGTATATGTAGAAAAAGGCATTCAGTATTTTGAAATGTAGAGTTTGTATTTATTTAACAAAGTGTGGTTTTGGCTAGAAAATTAACTATTTGGCTAATTGTGTGATGTAGGTGTGTTGCTGTGTTCAGAGTTTAAAAATGCTTTCTGAGTGAAATGAACTCTGCTGGGAGTACATGTGAGACCACACTCAAGAGTGTGAAAATGTTAAAATAGGAGTGTTAAATTAACACTGAAGCATTGTTAAAGTTAACGAGATAATTAAGTGATTAATTAAATGATGATTGACCATTATTGATGAGACCTGATGTTAACATGAAGAATCAACAAAGACGAAAATCACTATTTTTATGTCACCATTATAGTGGTCAGTGTTTGCTTTAGTTGGGTTCTTGAGCCTTACTTTTTTAAAGTCAGATTTGGTTTGGCTGTTACAACTGAATTGTAACAAACAGACAAGAAAAAAAATCAAAACATGGGCATTTGACCTGAATCACCAAACTCAATTAAAGCATAAACAGATTTGATTGACCTCATTGATTATAACAACCCTGTGATTGTACAGTATCCGCTAATTAAAATGATTTCTTGAAAGTGGTTCTGATCATAAGAAAAGCTTGCTTTAGGCACACACATACATCAAAAAGTAGTGTAGGAATCACAACAACGGTGACAAACAGCATATACCGAAAAACAGAAGAACTCTAAACATTAGAAAACAAAAATAGAATAGTAAGAATAAAGGAAATTACTGAAACAATTCAGCTAATAATTTATTCATGCCGCAATGCATCATGGGAGCCATGGATGAATTTTGATAGGTGGCACCCAGAATGCACTGCAACATGCTTTTTGGATTTTCACCATTGTTGAGATTGACAGGTTGATTCTTGATGTTTGCATGTATAACTGAAAGACTCTCCTCAGATTGTATTTAAAATGCTAGAAATACTTTGTTGAAGAAACATACGGCTGCAATAATCAACAATGTAACTTTAACTCAATAGTTCAGGAATAACAATAGACTTTGCTTGTCCATCAGTTTTATAACTCAGTTATAACAGCCAATTAAAATCTGACGTTGTCATTTTAGGGGTGAAGAGCCCAACTCAAGCAAACACTGACCACTATAATGGTGACAGCATTAAAATAGTGTTTTTCGTCTTTGTTGATTCTGCATGTTAACATCAGGTCTAGTCAATAATGGTCAATCATCCCTCAATTAATCACTTAATTATCTCATTAACTTTAACAATGCTTCAGTGTTAATTTAACACTTTCACACTCTTGAGTGTGGTCTCACATGTACTCCCAGCAGAGTTAATTTCACTCAGATGTTTTTGCTGTGTAGCAATTGAAAAAAAAGTTGATTTCTGAATTTTTCTATATCTGCACCACTCTATTTGTGTTGTATACTGTAACAGACATTGACTAGCAAAATATTTTCTGCTTCCCGAAAGCAGGTTTTTGTAACAATGTTTTGAAGTGATCTCACTAGTGTTCTCTAAAAACTGTAAAACATATGACTATTTTCATACATTTGTACTTTTATGCCAGGTGAACATGTTATACATGCAATAAAAATAAGTGCACACTTCTCAACAAGCTGCATGTCGTGCCTCCACCACAGTCATGTGCTAAATCATTCAAATCCAGCACAAGTCTGTTTGTTGGTGTAACACTGATGTTTTAATCTGAAATCTTTAATTATATAAAATAATCAAGACCGTAACGTTTCCCTTCAAGTTTAATAATCGTGTTCCTGGTGCAATGTGTTTATTTGCTGTCTTCATTAGTTGACCTAGGGCTTGTGGTCTTGAGCACTTGAGAGGGCATGCACACAACAGGAAGTACACAAGTTATTTTAAACTGCAATGTATTGAAAATTAAAATGAAGCTCTTTCTGTAAGTGTGTCCCAACAGGTAATGAGAAGTTCAAGACACACTTGTAGTCTTCAAGCCCAGATCAACACAAGTCAAACACATGAAATACATCATGTACTGTAAGTAGACAAGTGCTCAAGCCAAGGGATTGCAAGTTTGCCTCCAATACAACGGGACAAAGATAAGATATAATCTCCTTCATGCATTTTATACATGTGTGTAACCTTTGATATGTTGTGTGATGTTGGTGTAATAAATATATGGTTGGTTCTGAGAACTTAAGCAGTGATAAGGTAGTATCTGTGAGGGCCTTAGCAACATAAAATAATAGGTTTTACAATAACCTCATCTAGTTACTGTAGCAGTGCAGGGTGTGAATTATTCAAGGAATAGTCGTTGTCTTCCTTCAGACCGTATTGTTGACAATGAAGTATGGAAAAGATGGCCTTATTGTCTCTTTCACTCGTTGTAGCTTGTCTGCATGTCCAGAGTGTATGGAGTAATATTGGTAAGTCAGTTTTTTTGTTATAACCTGCTGAAGTTTGGATGTGAGGCATAGCTGAAACATCACTGACATGAGTCTTGAGTCTTGTTTATCAAAAAATAAATGTTATGATCTATCAGGATCTAGAATTTGAAAAGAGATATAAAACGAAGTAAAATGCTTGTCAGGATTTAGTGTTGAAGCTATTAAGTGTACACAAAAAATCAGTAACATAGCTTACTTTCACTTTGCATTCTCTGATTTACTGCTTTGGCAAGAAATAAGAGATGTAAAGAGATGATCTGAGAGCCATTTCACTATCATTTGTCTTGTTTCTCAACACAGTGTGTGATTTAATGCAGTGTGTACTACTGGATTCAGTCCTTTAGCTGTTCGTTAAGTCCTAACCTATTACTTGTTACTGTTTAAGGTTTCTCAAAGATAAACTGTACAACTGGAACTAATGCCTTTGTAGGGAGCGTCCAGGAGGAATATGAAGGTGAGATCAGCCTATACCTTTACCTGAATATGAAGAAGTCCTCAGCATAACGACAATTTCACTAATAAGATATTAATTCATTCGATAATATTACTAATATGTGATTATAACTATGTTTTATTACAATTGTTAATACCATTTAAAGCACCTTTGCTTCTGAGAGGTGTATTACAAGAGTAGTAATGCAAGATCAATAGCGTATATCCAGTATATGTGTTTTAGATCCTGTATTAAGAGTATGTATATAAATGTGTATTTGACTTGGCCTACAGGAGATGTAGAGATTATCACTAATATCAGGCCTGATGACCGTCCGGTGCTGGACACATATATTTATCCCAACGGTGTGACGTTTCTGGAGCTGATTTACACGGTCGGAGACTCAGCCGCGATTGTACGGACCAGAAAACAACTGGACGCTGAAGAACTAAAGCAGGTTTACTCCTCTATTATATTTGTTAGATAAAGTATATAAGCCTATCTGTAAAATTACCTATCATACTTACATAGTCATATATTTCATATAGTCATACTCTGTCATAAAGACAATAAGTGCCATTTACAGTATGTTTTATTTCTTTTAGTCAGGAGGGAATCTGTATTATTCAGTTACCTGCTCAAACACAGAGGTAAGTTTATTTACACAATACCATCATTAAACCATTCAGTAAGCATTATACAATCAAATCCATTATGATATGAATATTATTGAGCTGATAAAGGCCTCATTGTGTGTTTTAGAAGAGAAATACCCGGACATTAGAGGTTCTGGATGTCAATGACAACCCTCCGATCTTCCAGAGTAAATCATACAGCGTCACAGTGTCAGAGGTGTGTGTAATGCCAGGTCTTTATACAGCTGTAGTGTGTTCGGTCACAGAGACACCTCACATCGCACACTAAACCGTGTCTTTTGCTGCAGATGACAGTTGTGGGATCAGTTGTGCTCAAGGTGACGGCTGAAGATAAAGACGCCTCTCCAGAAAACAGCAGAATTATGTATTCTATACTTGTGAGTCTTGTGCATTGAATCCTGTGATATATTACTATTACAACATGCAGGCTTCCACAAAACTGTATTACTGGGCGCTAACTGTAATTTCTCCAAAGTTATATTTATAATATAGGGCTGTCAGCCAATTAAAATATTTTATTGTACCTATTTTATTTCATAGTAACAGTTCAATGCATGCAGAGCCAGGGAAAAGTTAATTATTGAGTAAGCTGAGTTTGTGTCTTAATTGATGACTTCCACTGTATTAACAGCCTCCAGTGCCAGATGACTTTGAAGTGATAGGTGATGGTAACATCAGGATGAAACAACAGCTGAACTACAACAGTGTTCAACAGTACATCTTCACTGTGGAAGCTAGAGTAAAGATAAAACTCTGACATCCATGTCACTGCTTAGATTTACTCATCTGTTCTTTACAGTAAAAGAATAGCTCAAGCAGAAATCATATACTCACTCAGGATTAGATGCTTAGCAGAATGTCCAAGCTGCTTTTTTTTTCCATACAGTGAAAGAAGATGGAGAATAAATGTCCAAATATTTACTTTCATGTGAACTATAATTTTAAAGTAGTAACACATCACTGTTTCTTTGCAGAATGTAGGAGGATACAGTGACACTGCAACGGTTACGATAACTGTTGAAGATTTCGACAACATAAACCCTTATTTTGATCACAGTCTCTATAAAGCATCCATTGAGGAAAATCAGGTACCTGACGTCAGAGGACAAGATCAGTGCTTTGAACACTTGTCTGACCACACAAATAAAACCATGGTGTTTTCTGTCCATGCACAGACAGGACCTTTGTCAGGCGTCACTCCTGAGGCCATAAAAGCTCAAGATGGCGACTCGGGCATCAACGAGCCTGTAGTTTACAGCATAACAGCAGGTAGTGTTAACAGAATTACAACACACCACACATACATGACATGCGTTCTGATCTAAACCACCTGTTTCTAAATATACTTTCTTGATAAATGTGGGATTTTAAATCTGATTATATTTGAGGGGTGTGAAAATTATACTAAACAATACTCATGCATAATCATAGTACTTTACATCCCTAATAATATATTTCTATTTGAATGAAGACATTTCCTCATTTTCTGAGTCAGGTTTCTGATCATAACAACATATCCACATTTCTGTTTCAGTTCTTCCAAATTAATATCAGAGCAATTTTGAGATTGATGGAGACAGTGGGGTCATCTCTGTGACATCAGCACTAGACCGAGAGAAATCTGACCAGATTACTGTTTACATACAGGTTTCAGTTTCTCAAAACATTAATGGAAACCATTAAGCTGAAGTTTTTATTATTATTTTTTTATTATTCATATTTTCCCTTTAAAAACAGGCAGCTCAGCAGGATGATGCCAGTAAGACGGCTAGCGTAATGGTATCAGTTACCATTGAGGATGTGAATGACAACCCGCCAAAATTTGACCAGGATGAGTACACAGTGTCTATTCTGGAGAACTCGCCAAAGGACCAGCTTGTGCTTCAGATCAGAGTCACTGATCCAGACCTGGTACTGTTCCTGAAAACCTGCTTTTAAATGGGTCTATGATGTACTTAAGTTTACGATGCTTTTGGGAAATGCAGCCCAGGACTTTAGCTTTAACACTGTGAACTTGCAAGTCTTGTTTGACTAGATAACCTTCCAAGTGAATTTACAGTGTATTTATAACAGCTAGGGGGCATTGTTAGGTACGACTTTTTGGAATATGGTTATTCCATATACATAGTAAGGTTTCACAGAATAAAACAGAGCAAATAATGTGTATTGGTATTAATAAAAATGGTTATCTTCCACCAAGTAATGTAGCTCCTCAGAAACATTTGTGTTTGCAACAAAGTGGTTGCCGGGCAACACACAGACGTAAACAAAGGTGTATGTTTACAACAGCTTTGAACGTGACTCAGCCAATCAGAATCAAGCAGCGGAACTATCTGTTTTATGAACTTACTTTTTCTTATCTTCTTTCCAATCAGGGTGGGTTCTCTAAAGGTCACTTTGTCATGGACAGTGATACCTTCGTTATTAACAGTCAAGGAGTAATATCACTTATGAGCGATGCCACCTTGGACACAGAAACTAGACGCAGTTACAACATTGAGGTTCAAAACTATCATATTCATCTCTTGAACCCAACATGTTCAGGATGACTGTTCATTCTAAATGGGATGCTTGCATTGTGTTCTTCAGGTAATAGCTGTAGATCAGCCTGATGATGGCTTAATCTCCACAGCTAGGGTCATCATCACTGTTCTGGACATCAACGACAACCACCCACAATTCCTTCCTCTCCCAGAGCGCATAGAGATTCAGGAAGGTGTGTACATGCCCTCATCACCTGGAGAGGTGTGCATGATATCAGCCACAGACTCTGACTCTGGAGAAAACGGACGTGTCGCCATCACTGTTTACTCACACATTGAACTATTCAGCTTCAGAGCGGTGAGTGGACTTACGAGAGCTGTCACTGATGCTCTTGATACCAGATTTTTATATGCTCAGATCTTATTTACTTTGTAAAAAAATAATGTTAATTTCCTTCACTTGTAGGATGGGACTCTGCTAGCTATGGATGAGCTGGATCGGGAGACACAGAGCGTGTATGATGTGCTCATTGTTGCCATGGACAGTGCAATACCACAGCTAAATGTACAGTATTCATTTCCATTTCGTGGTCAGAAATTAAGAATTCATTCCCACGATTTAGTAATTTCCTAGTTTTTAGGTAAATCTTGGCCAAACTGTGCAAATTTGTTCGTGGTCACAATTTACCGTAAACTAGGGAATTAATTAATAAGTTGTGCTACATTTAAGGCATTGCTTGCATAGCAAAAGAAGAAAACCTTCAGCAAACCTGCATACTTCTTTTAGTCCTAAGGATTATATTTGATTTGAATTTGGGATTTAATGACACAAGAAACAAAAAAGAAGCATCTGCACTCTTTACTAGATTTCTTACTGTTATTCAGAAGTCTTCATAGGACATTACTGTTAATTCTCACATTAAAAGAGATAGTAGCAAATTTGGTCTGTACTTCAAAACCGTTGCTTGTTTATATCTTCTGTAGAACATCACCACAGTGAGGGTCAGTATCACAGACGTCAATGACAATGCTCCAGTCTTCAGCTCGGACTCCTACAGCAGAAGCCTTCTGGTTAAAGACGCAAGGGTTGGAGAGGTGCTGCTGACAGTCTCTGCCACAGATAAAGACGCCGGACCCAACGCCGTCATTAGCTACAGGTGCAGCTCTAGTTTCACAATCAAGACCTTCCATTAAAAGATTCTTTAAAAGCTGGCAAAAAACATGAACCTGAAACATAAATGTTGATTTTCTGTAGTTTCTCTGAAGACTCTTCCATGGTCGTGTTGGATGCTGAAACAGGAGACATCATTTTGACCTCTGACCTTAGCGAGGTCACAGAAGATATACAGCTAACACTGACTGCTGTAGCGACAGATCATGGAGCACCAGCACAGTCTGAGGAAGGTTTGTGCAAGTTGTTGATCGTCCTTAGTAGTGTGTCCCATACTGTAAAAATGTAAAGAAAGAAGCAAAAACAGAGTGCTAATGTGTTAATGCCAGCACGAAACCTTTATAAGTTAAAACTCGGGGCTATTTTACATGATTGAAAATAACATATGGGGCTACAATAGTCTCAAAATGAATGCAATGCAAAATTAAAGCAATTCACAAATTCATAGCATAATTCATATTCACAAAATATGATCTGCAAATGCACAACCAAATTTACACTGCAAAGAAAATAAAAACACAACGGTATTTTTGCACATTTCTGAATGTTTCTATGTGTATAAATTGATTGTTCACTTTCAATTGCAAATCATTGTTGTTTGTGTGGATCACTATCAGTTTGTATGTGTTTATTCTGAGACTTTTAAATATATAAACTTTCTTTGTGATTGTGAATTACCTAAACATATTTAGCAAATTAATTTATTTTGAGTAGGGCTGGGCGATATATCGAACGATATGATCATGCGCATCTAATCAGTAAAGCTGCTTCCGTGATCACCGCTAAAATCTCCATCACCTGCTTATAACTGGAGTGGCATTTAATAGACAGAGCCGTAGATCGCTGACAAGCCACGCCATATCGCGTTCATTATCGCAGATGAATCGCCTTCGATAATGAACGCGATATGGCGTGGCTTGTCAGCGATCTACGGCTCTGTCTATCAGAGCTGGGACTTTCAAGTCACAAGCAAGTCTTCAAGTCATATTCAAGTCTTCTAAGGGTTAAAGCTAAAGAGATAATTAAGTGTCTAATTAAATGATGATTGTGCATTAGTGATGAACATCTGCTGTTAACAATCAACATCACTGAAGTAAAGAGAAACACAAGAACTACAACTGAATTTAGCCACAGCCTTCAAATGAAAAAAAAGTAAAAGAAAAAAAAAACACTATGCCACCATAATTGTGGTCAGGGTTTGCTTTAAGTAGTGTCTTGACCCTTTTACTAATTCAAACCAATTTGATTCAAAACAATTGCAATATTGTTTTCGCAACAAACATGTATGCATTGCTGAGTCGAACCTTGCAGTAACAGATTGACCTTATGCTTTTTCTGCTTATAACTCATGATGACTGAACATCATGAAATTGTGTTTATCTTTGGATAGTAGACTGACACTCAGCTATTACTGAACTGAAGTAAAAAAAAATCACAATGCTTCAATGTTGAAAGACACAAAAGGAGACAATCAGTTCAGGTTTTTAGACAAACACACTTATCACACGATCCTCAACAGTGGTGACAATTTTTCATACTGCAGTGCATGACGGGAGTTTTTACTAAGGTTTTACCCAGCATGCAACATTTTGTTGATTGTCACCACTGTTGAGAGTCATATGCTGGTTCTTGATGTCTGTGTGTGTCTGCAGAGTATAGTTTTTCAAATTTTGTATGCACTTAGTAGATTTAAAATTCACTTAATTTTTTTTTCCATAGTGTAGTTTTACTGGGTTGATTATGCCAAACTTAATAGAGCTAATGTTAATTTGATTGTAATCTGACCACCTATCACAAACAGATTAATTTCTTCTCTCTGCTTTACAGCACCTCATGCAATGCAACATAAAGAGATCTAACATGACAGTCAAGGGTCAAGAGCCCCACTAAAGCAAACACTGATCTCCATTATGGTTGCATCACTTTAACCAATAAAACATCAACATCTGATCCTCTGTAATTCTCAAGAACAGCAGGTGTTCATCATTAATGCACAATCATCACTTAATTATCTCATTAACTTTAACCCTTTGAGGACTTGGGATATGACTTGAAGACTTGCTTGTGACTTGAAAGTCCCAACTCTGGTAAAAGCTGAATGTCAGTCAACAATCCAAAGAAGACTATCTCACGATGTCCAAGTCAACATGAGTTATAAGCAGAAAAAGCATAAGATCATCTGTTACTTCAAGGTTTGATTCAGCAATGCATACATGTTTGTTGCGAAAACAATATTGAAATTGTTTTGAACCAAATTGCTTTGAATTAGTAAAAGGGTCAAGACACTACCTAAAGCAAACCCTGACCACAATTATGGTGGCATAGTGTTTTTTTTTTTTCAGTTGAAGGCTGTGGCTAAATTCAGTTGTAGTTCTTGTGTTTCGCTTTACTTCAGTGATGTTGATTGTTAACAGCAGAAGTTCATCACTAATGCACAATCATCATTTAATTAGTCACTTAATTATCTTATTAACTTTAACCCTTTGAGGACTTGGATATGACTTGAAGACTTGCTTGTGACTTGAAAGTCCCACCTCTGCTGTCTATTAAATGCCACTCCAATTATAAGCAGGTGATGGCGATTTTAGCGGTGATCACGGAAGCAGCTTTATTGATTAGATGCGCATGATCATATCGTTCGATATATTGCCCAGCCCTAATTTTGAGACTATTTTAGCTCCATAATAAATACTTTTATAATCAGTCATGATTTTTTTTCATCTGTGAGTGCATGTCGTGTTACTTATGTGACTTGGTGTGCTTGTGAAAATGAACTGGGCTCAACAGAACCAACATGTCAAAACCAACACCTTGTTTTCTCTCTGTAGCTGCAGTCTTGATCTACTTTCAAATTTCCTCTGTCAACGAGAGTATGGCTTTTCAGAGGACCTCCTACAACTTCATAATCAATGAGAACGAACCTGAGTCCTCAACAGTAGGCAGAGTCAAGGCATTGACAGGGAGTCCACTGGTAACAGTCAGCTATAATATGAAGTCACATGAGGATGTCTTCTCTGTGGATGGTGAAGGAACCATAAAAGCTCTCAGAGCTCTGGACAGGGAGGAAGAGGAGTGGTACATCCTCACAGTAGAGGCCGTAGACTCCAGAACTCCTCCAAACACAGCAGAGACAACGGTACTCCTCTTACTACAAATAAGACCAGAAACAGACTACACAATTACACAAACACATTGTTCTGAGTTATTGTAGTCATAACAAATCATTAAATCAGATTAAAACTTGAGGACTGTTTAACATTGGCAGTAATTGACCTACACAAGTTACCTACACTGGGAATGCAACGAGTACTTGCATTGCATTTGCATTCTGAAACATTTGAGAAACAATGAGACAAGCTTCTATAGCTAAAAGTGTTTGCGTTCACATCCTTGCATAGAATGTGTTTATTTCTCTTCAAGCATGTCAAAGTCAAAGATTTCTTCTTAGAAGCATTTGACTTTTTTTCACTTAATCTTCAGGTCAGAGTTCAGGTTGAAAACGTGAATGAGGCTCCTGTTTTTGACGATGAAATATATAAAGCAGAAATTTTCAGTATCTCTCCATACAAATTCCCTATAGTGAAGATCCAGGTAAGTGAACCTCTGTGGTGGCTTGTGCTTTTGTTCTGTTACTTTTGCTCATGTCTAGGGAGAGTGATTTATTCAGACCCTTAAATACATTTCATCATGTAACTCATCCTGTGCTATGGATACGAATGATTAAGAAAAGGAGTGCTGCTATTTTTCAAACTGAGCTGACATACTATTTTCTCTTGGCATATTAAATGTTGGTGTCTGCAATGTTTCCCCCCAAAACACCATTACTTACCAAATAAAAATACATGACCAAGATCACAGCTGTATATTTCAGGGCTTTCAATGGACTAGAATTACTAATCACAACTGATTTCATGATTTATTTGTTTGTTTTTTTGTTGCAATGTGGTTTGTCTTTCAGGCATCAGACCCTGATGTGGGCGAGAGCTCAGAATTGCAGTATTCACTGCTGGAGTCCACATCTCTGCTGGATGTGGAGGAAAGCACTGGTCAGATCTACGTACTGGATGCATCGAGTGTTACAGACGGTCTGTTCAACTTTCAGGCTAAAGCCACGGATAAACATGGACTGTCCATGACTACATCAGTACAGGTGAGCAGGAACAGATCAAAAGAGAAAGCTTTTACAAGGCTGTGTCAGAATACTACTCAAAACAGCGTGAAAAGAGCATGAAAGCCATTTTGATTTAGAATGGAGCAGGAATGAAGACCAGTCATTGCGAAGATTGAGTTCTTGTGTTTGTCGCCTGCAGATCAGAATAAAACAGTGTACATCATTACAGCGTCACCATCATCTCCCTAAACCAGCCTGTCTACATAGTGGAGAAGAAGATCCCAGAGGTGGAGGAGTGAGTAATCTCACTGAAGCACTGTAAAAACATGTAAAACATGTTTAAAGGATAAGTAGTCTAAAATAACTGTAAAAATGAATTATTTTACTCACCACCATGGTATTCCAAACCTGTGAGGTTCTGTGTTTTGACTTGAAGACAAAAAGAAAAGGTTCATGCACTTCTTTGCCATAAAATGACCCACAAAAAAGCAGAATAAAAAGTAGTCCATTTAACTTCTGGGCTATGTGTTCAAGTCACGCAATTTGTTTTGTCTTAATGCCATTATTTACAGAAAGCCTCTCTTCTATAGTGAGCTGTTAAATCAGGGCATCAGATTAAAGAACAGGATCAATCATGAACAAAACATTGTTTTGAGTGTTTTAAATGATTTTTCCCCTGGTTTACAAATCAAACTGAATGTTTCATTGGTACCTCTTTCTGCCTCCTCTTATGGTTATGTGTTCTGTTCACCATCTGATAGTGTGGTTTTTTCTCAGTTCCATGGGAAAAGCTTTAGGCTGGACTGTGAAAATCCTCAGTGTGAGAGCTGAGGATGGGATTGAGATGCGCACCATTTTCAGAGAAACTACAGCCAAGACTTTCGTCAGTTTCTTCGCCATGGACTCCAGTGGTGCTGTGATCCCAGCCACGGAGGTCAAAGAGTAAGCTGTCAACTTGAGTCAATGTATTTAGATTTAGATCAGCTTCTTTTTCTAATCTTCAATATATGTAAGTTAACAAAAAACATAATTATAATAAATACACTTATGATAGTTGCAGACGATAGCCTTGTGGGCAGGACTTTGGATGGAAATCAATTATAATATTCTTCAGTTCTAAAATGAATCTGAGTACATTAATTTCCATTTTAACTTTAAATGCTCATGAGTCTATTGGTTTAACAACCAAGCTTGTCAATGGAAACAAGCAAGGTATGTGAATTTTGTGACAAGTGCAAGATAATATCACAATATCTATAAATATAATGCTATTAGGACTACTCTGTAGGGTCTGAATAAAGCAGACCAGTATCTCATCGGTAAAGTTTTGATGAATGATGATTGTAATGAAGGTAAAAATGATCACATCTCGGTGTGGTTTGGTTATAAAGCTCTAAACTAAATGTAACATTTATTTTTTCCTCATAGTTTTTGCTGTTGCACTGTATACATTGTGAATTATGAAATTAAAAAGAATTTTTAATTTACCTTTAAAAAAGTTTGCTGAAAATAAAGTATTGTGAGAATTATCTGCAGAATAATCCAGAGCTTGATTAGATATTTTTTCAATCTTGTTCAGATTTGTTTTTTAAATATGTTTCAAGCCTCTCAGATTCAAGTATTTATTTTTCTTCTGTTAACTTTTCTTTCACTTTCACCGTTTAGCATTTAATCATACTGGGATGTTTGCTGAAATAGTTGGATGTGGCACAGCCGAACCTAGACCATTTCCAGCCAGCCACCACTGATATATATGTTCACTCCCACAGGAAAGTGCACAGTGAGCACAAAGTTTTAACATCGGAGCTGGTGAATGTTTTTGGTCCTGGTCTGGAAATCAAAGTGGAGGACAGTTCTGGAAGCTCTGGAGATTGCTCTCGGTGTTCTGCTAGCAATAACCTTTGTGGCACTCATTGTTGCTCTTGTTATGTAAGTTATTATTAGACATGTAACTGCATATATCTATTTATTTCCTTTGACTGTAAAGCATGCAGTCTGGCTGCTCTTTTTTCAAACTAAAACACCGTAATGTCAGTTATCTTTAATGTAATAAAATTAAATTTCATGTTGAATCAACATTACTCGTGTTTTAGGAGTATTTTTATACAGTGAAAAAAATTACAGTATAGTGATTTGGTTATGATACTTATTATACTTATTTTCTTATTTGTGTTTTATTCAAAATAATCAAAAGAAAGAAAGAGCTTAATAGGAGCAACAGTATTCGCCTCCGTACTAACTTTTAGAAGTAAGTGCCAAAATATTGTTGAAGATCACATACAAACAGTTAAACTAATTTAAGAAGAAAAAGAAAAAGTTGTTTCAAATACAAAATGTGCATTATTTACCCTGTTGTTGTCTGAGATGTTTGACTAAACATGCTTCATCTTTAATTAACAGAAACCCAGAACTGGAAAGGTAAAGCTCCTTACTGTAATGAAAAACTCAGGGAGTATAATTCATAAAGTATATTTTTTGACAGCATTTGTCAGATTGTATATTTATCATAAATTCTTATTTATAATTGTGTCCTATGTGTTCTGTCTGTTTCCCAGGTTGTTATAGAGAATAGGAGAACAACAGCAGCCTGAAACCACCATGACTGATCAAAGCTTATGTCTTTATCATAACACACATTTATAGCCCTAATCCTAAACTTAAGTGAGTGAGTGACGTGACATACTCGGGATTCGTGCTCTGCTTTTAAACCATCCGAAGTGCACACACACAGATCCAGAGCAGCGCCCGGGGAGCAGTTGGGGGTTCGATGCCTTGCTCAAGGGCACCTAAGTCGTGGTATTGAAGGTGGAGAGAGAACTGTACATGCACTCCCCCCACCCACAATTCCTGCCGGCCCAAGACTCGAACTCACAACCTTTTGATTGCGATTCCGACTCTCTAACCATTAGGCCACAACTTCACTAAACTTAGTAAGATGCCTTTGTATTTTAAGGGTTGAGTTCCCAGCATGAAGGAAACAACATAAGTTTTAGAACCTTTAATGTCTAAGATGTCTGTTAAAGAGTGCTTCATCTGGAAAGAATCCAATCTGGAAAGGAAGCTGATTTAACTGTGATGTGACCCTGTCTCTCTTTCTCTCATAAAGCGTGATACTCTACACAGCACAAAACTCCACATTTGAACAGTCAATAAATAGCAAATACTTAAACTATTAAGAAAATATACTTACAGTAGCTGATTCAGAAAAGCTTCAGATTGTCATAGCAAAGTCAGAATTTACCCATTTGTTTTTAGAAATAGCCTTTGTACAGCCAGCCTTGTAGGGTACTCTCCTAGGTTTGCAAAACCGTTGTCCATCAAAAGCGTTGCACAGATTCTGGGTTGTGCTGTTCTGTTGTAAATAAATCTTAACTACTGATTCCTCATTGCATCTACTTTGAGAAGGCCAAATAAAGTGCTTTTGCTTTGACACAGAAACATACAGCATCTCCCTGACATGACTGCATCTATACTTCTGTGATTCCTGAAACCACGCCTTCTTTCTTTGCATGAACATTTGGGAGGCATTATGCAAATATTTCCACATTCGTGATGAAGAGATTTGGAATGTGTTCGAATGAGGCGTTTTAGTCCAGTCTGGATCAGCCTTCTCTTTTAGATAGAATAAATCCTTTTGTGGGAGACTTTGAGCTTTGTAAGTCTAGAGATCTTATACATGCATAAATAGATACATAACACACTGAAGAAAAGGAAAAATAGAAATTGCTTCATATGACCCCTTTAAATTTAAATAAAATGTCATTTTTATAAATAAAATGTCTTATTTTTCAAATATAGCCTCTGTGTCTTTAATTCGCATTTGCTTAAAACTAACAAACCTTTTAAGTTTATGTTAAAGATATTTACCTTTCAATAATCATAAAAAGAGCCTAAATGAAGGAATTTGGTAGCTTTTGTCTGGAGTTTTACACCTATCACATATGTAATGAGGGAGGAGACAATGGAGTTGGGAATCCAAATGCAGGTTTTATTCAAAGAGAGTGTGGTCAAACAGGCAGGGTCCAGAAACAGCAAACAATTGTATCGAAGCCAGAGGCAAAAGAGTAATCCACAAACATAAAATGATCAGGGCAGGCAGCAAACAATCAAAAACAGATAACGAACAACAGACAGACGAGTGAAGAACCGGTTGCATCTGTTTTCGGATCACCAGTAGTTCTTTCGGACAGTTTGATTCAATAAACCGGTTGAAGAAAACGGTTCACCGGTTCTTTTGCGCTCGACATAATGACGTCACTGGCGATGATTGCCCTTGATTCAAGCCTTCGGTTTACCCGCGCTCATAACACTAGCACAGAATCAGTTCAGAATCAATCACCAAAAGAATCAGTTCGGTTCAGACGCTCTGTGTGTCGGTCTGCTTCACACTGAATCACACATGTGCAGTATCATCAGCTCCTCGATTCTCGAATCGGACACGTCTGACAGAAACGGTTCTTGACTCGAGAACGAGTCATTATCTGGCTCGGCTCGGTGTTCATCTTCAGTTCTCTCTTGAGTAAATGAATTACTCCGGGATATTGGTTTGTTTTAACTCAGAGGGAGTGTCAGCCACATTAAAAAAGTTAACCGCTTAAGTCATTTGTGGATTAATGTGTATTGGAGACGCGAACAGTTTAAAACGATTCAGTTCGATTTGGTGAACTGGTTCAAGAAGATCCGGTTACATCGAATGATTCATTCACGAACCGGATATCACAAACTGCTTTGTTTTGAACTCTCTCACAACAGACACGGAAGAGAAGACAATGCTGAATAAAGTCGTAGTTTTTGCTATTTTTGGACCAAAATGTATTTTCGATGCTTCAAAATATTCTAACTGACCCTCTGATGTCACATGGACTACTTTGATGAGGTTTTTCTGACCTTTCTGGACATGGACAGTATACCTTACACACAGCTTCAATGGAGGGACTGAGAGCTCTCGGACTACATCTAAAATATCTTAAACTGTGTTCTGAAGATAAACGGAGGTCTCATGGGATTGGAACGACATGAGGGTGAGTTAGTAATGACATAATTATGATTTTTGGGTGAACTAACCCTTTAAGTACATTAGAGTATGCAAGATTATACTTTTACTTAAAGGATAGTTCAGCAAAAAATGAAAATTCTGTAATCATTTACTCACCCTTCAGTTGTTCCAGGTTTGTAATTTTCATTTTTGGGTGAACTATCCCTTTAGCAAAGGTTTTAAATATGACAATTAGTTTTTCCTCAATGTGGTATTAGTAGTTACTAAAAGTATCTTAATATTTCTTGTACTAATTACTTTGTCATAGCTCTAAACAGTTTCTCTTTTCCTTCTTTCTCTAAATCCGCCACCTGCTGGACGTGCTGTCGTGCAGCGAGGCAGTGAGCACACCAGGGGGCGTAGTAGAACACCAGAGACACACCCGCTTCCTCCAGCAGACCATCCACTTCCTCTAACTGACCCAGGAACAGATCCACCAGAGGAGCCTCTTGAGACGCCACCACACTCTTCACACGAGTGACACACACACACACACACACACACACACACACACACACACACACACACAGACGTGTTATATTTCATATCAATAAATACTCAAACACTGTGGACAATGCAATGATTTTCAAATCTCATAAACTCATACTCCACACACAAATTAAATGATTACACTGAGAATGTGCACCATTTGAAGGGGAAAAAAGGTATTTTTGAATTTGACACATGCAACACTATTGTAAAAAAATGTTTTAAAGAGAAATGTATTCATGTGATCTAATATGCTCATTTAGTGCTCAGATATTATTATTTTTGCTCTATCTATATATTGCACAACACAATATATATTTCAGATGTTATATAGTATCCTATGTGTTACATTTCACTGTATATATTTTACTGTACATTTAGCTGCAGCAGTAAATATAAATCTAATATTTATGAAGCTCTAGGCTGACTAAAGGTTAATGCTGTCACGATCATCATCAGCAGTGCCCATGAACTCCAGCAGAGGGCACTCCACTCAGGACTATTGCATTTGGCTACGTTCACACCACAGGCTGAAACGACCCAATTCCGATTTTTTTGCCCCTATGCGACCTGTATCTGATCTTTTCATGACAGTCTGAACGACACAGATCCAATCTTTTCAAATGTGACCCAGGCCACTTGAGTATGTGGTCCTGAATCCGATACGTATCCGATCTTTTGAAATGCGACCTCCGTCTGAACGGCCAGGCCACATGTATCCGACCCGTACGTCATTGATACGCTACAAACGTCATAATTCTGCGTTGAAGTAGGCGAGAACAAGAAGATAAACAACAACCATGGCGGACGATGCGGACAAGTTAGCTATCGTACGATAGCACGCACCTGTTGCTAGCCAATACACTCCAACTCCAATGCTTTTCTGCACTGTTATGGGCCGCCACAGACATGTCTCTTCCCGTGACAGAGTTAATCGAAGGCGCTGACAAACATAATCGAAGGTGGATCTGGTCATTCGAAAGTTACTGATGAATTGTGTATTAGTGAAGCCACTCACATCAGTATCCCACCACTCCTGGCTGCGACTCCGCACCCACACGTTTCTCTGTACCGACATTGCTAACACTGCTCCACAAAACGGCATGGCCAAAAACCTTGCTCTCCTCCTTCTTTTTAAATTTATTCTTAAAACGAGAAGATTGTTATTGTGCTGGCTCCGTTGGGAAAATAACTTTAATATTGCAAAAAGAGCTCCACTGTTGACTACACTGTTGTTGACATCCATGTTTAACGTTAGCTTTGACTATCCTTGCACACCCCTAATATATAGTATTCATTCTGGTTTTAGTGAATGTGCTCTAGTGACGTTGTTGGCCGTTGAGTACTCTTCTGCGCATGCGGGTCACTTCTGGGTCATTTCACGTTCACACAGGAGATCACAAAAGGTCGCATTTAATTGGAAATGTGAACGGCCTTGCAAAAAAATCGCATTTTTTCAAAAAATCGGAATTGAGCATTACGCCCCGCAGTGTGAACGTAGCCTCAGTCTTTGTGAAGTCTTGTTTAACCTAGTTTGACACTTTGACCGAGCATTTTCCCTGTGTTTGTTCCTTCCGTGTCTGATCTTGGATTATTTATGCCGACTGTGATTCTCTGCTGCCTGCCCCGACCTCAGCTTGTTTCCGTTTTTGATTTTGGCTATCCCTCGACATACCTGACGCTGTTTTCGGATCTCTGTCTGTTTGACCATTTTCTTAATAAAATATTGCAAATGGATCCGAATGTCTCTGACTCCGTGTTACAAATGCATTACATTGGAGCAAGTATATACAATAGTTATTCATCTTTTAATGCAAGTAACTAAAATAAGCTTTAAATGAATATGTACAGCTCTGTTCAAATCTGTTTTCTTGTAAGGTTGTTGCTGTTTTATATATGATATATTTTTATTATTATACAGAATTAATAAACTGATCACTTCAATAGCATGTCAGCAAAAAAAAATAAACTTCTGATCTTATATTAACATCACTCAACAACACCAGAACTTTCTCTTTTTTTTATTCAAAAATGTTCTTCCATTTTGCCCCAGATTATAAGTCATGTAAATCATAATATAAAAATAAATACTGCATTACTGATTTAAATTGCACAGAATTGTCTGAATTTCTCTTAAACAGCATGAAACAAACACCAAACAGGTGACTGAAGAGATCAAGGAATAAGAGCGGTTTTATTCAATAATGGTGAAAGATGTCTGAAACTGACCATACTATAAACCTGAATATCATTCAACAGCAGTAGAGTACTTGTGAAAGTACAGTCCCAGCTTGATAGTGTGTGTGTGAGAGTGTGTGTGTGTGTGAGAGAGAGAGAGTGTGTGTGTGTGTGTGTGTGTCAGATCCTCCGCTGCTGTGTGTGTGTGTGTGTGTGTGTGTGTGTGTGAGAGAGAGAGAGTGTGTGTGTGTGTGTGCGTGTGTGTGTGTGAGAGAGAGAGAGTGTGTGTGTGTGTGTCAGATCCTCCGCTGCTGTGTGTGTGTGTGTGTGTGTGTGTGTGTGTGTGAGAGAGAGAGAGTGTGTGTGTGTGTGTGCGTGTGTGTGTGAGAGAGAGTGTGTGTGTGTGTGTGCGTGTGTGTGTGTGAGAGAGAGAGAGTGTGTGTGTCAGATCCTCCGCTGCTGTGTGTGTGTGTGTGTGTGTGTGTGTGTGTGTCAGATCCTCCGCTGCTGTGTGTGTGTGTGTGTGTGTGTGAGTGTCAGATCCTCCGCTGCTGTGTGTGTGTGTGTGTGTGTGTGTGTGTGTGTGTGTGTGAGAGAGAGAGAGTGTGTGTGTGTGTGTGTGTGCGTGTGTGTGAGAGAGACTGTGTGTGTGTGTGTGCGTGTGTGTGTGTGAGAGAGAGAGAGTGTGTGTGTGTGTGTGTGTCAGATCCTCCGCTGCTGTGTGTGTGTGTGTGTGTGTGTGTGTCAGATCCTCCGCTGCTGTGTGTGTGTGTGTGTGTGTGTGTCAGATCCTCCGTTGCTGTGTGTGTGTGTGTGTGTGTGTGTGAGTGTGTGTGTCAGATCCTCCGCTGCTGTGTGTGTGTGTGTGTGTGTGTGTGTGTGTGTGAGTGTGTGTGTCAGATCCTCCGCTGCTGTGTGTCTGTCTGCAGCAGTGTTCGTTTGACCAGCGCTGCAGTGTTGAAGGGGCAGATGTACAGATTGTAGTAGAACAGACAGTTACAGAAGAACTGAGGAATCAGAGACCACATCAGCACAAACAGAGACTCCTCCATCATCACTCTGAACACCTCCTGCCAAACACACCGAGGGAGCGTCCTGCAATCACAACAACATCCCATCAGCCGAGAGAAATCACACACAGCAGTCCAGCAGCTCTCAGTTAGAGATGTTCCGATACCCTTTTTCTCTTCCCGATACCGATTCCGATACCGAGTACTGATCCGATACCTGGGTGTGTATCTGTATATACAGCTGTATATACTACTAGCCCTGTGTTAATTGCTAGAATTATTTTATGGTGTGCTTCAGAATTATCCCTTAATAAAATATGAACAAATACATGGTGAACTACTGTATTTATTACAGTATTTTTATTATGTGACATGAATTTGACAGTAATATAATTTTTTTGTAAGCAAAAAAGAGTTTCAAATGCAGCCAAA
>NC_081761.1:39897880-39920380 GCF_963082965.1 Carassius carassius
GTCAGGGCCCAGGACTGACAGTAATCCTCCAGCAGATCCAGGCCGTCCTGAAGCCCTTGTTTAGTGGGCGACAGGAGGACCAGGTCGTCTGCGTAGAGTAGACACTTGATCTCTGTGTCGTGGAGAGTGAGACCTTGAAAGGGAGCATGTTCTAACATATTGGCCAATTGGTTGATGTAAATGTTGAAGAGGGTGGGGCTTAAACTGCATCCCTGTCTCACTCCGCGCCCCTGGGGGAAAAATTCGGTTCTTTGGTTTCCAATTTTGACAGCGCATTGGCTGGCTGTGTACATCGATTTGATCAAATCATAGAATTTCCCCCCTACTCCACTGTCGATAAGCTTTAGGTATAATCCTTCGTGCCAGATTGAATCAAATGCTTTCTTGAAATCAACGAAACAAGCAAAAATTTGTTCTTTGTTTTGATGTACATATTTGTCAATTAGTGTTTGTAATGTAAAAATGTGATCGGATGTGCGACATTTTGGAAGAAAGCCAATTTGGGATTTACTCAAGGCATTGTGCTTCATAAGGAAGTGTAAAAGTCTGGCGTTTAAGATGCTGCAGAGAACCTTCCCCAGGTTACTGTTCACACAGATGCCTCGGTAGTTGTTGGGGTCTAGTTTGTCTCCGCTCTTGTGGATGGGGCTGATGAGGCCCTGGTTCCAGATCTCAGGGAAGAACCCTACACACAGAACATCATTGAACAGTTTGAGCATGGCCAGTCTGAAGCTTTGCTCTGTGTGTTTCAGCATCTCGTTCAGGATGCGGTCTACACCACAGGCTTTCTTGAACTCAAGGACTCCTGATTTTTCTTCCAATTCTTTCATTGTTATAGGGAAATCTAAAGGGTTTTGGTTTGTTTTAATTGATCTTTCCAAATTGTCTAGTTTATTAATTATTTCATTTTGATTAGAATTTTGAATTTCAGTTGGGGTGTATAATTCCTGGAAGTGGTTTTTCCACTTCTCCCCATCTTGGATTGCCAGAACTTCTTGATTTGGTTTGTATAGCAATTTCCATTTATCCCAAAATTTGTGTGAGTTTATAGATTTTTCAATTTCTTCAAACTGGCTTTGCAAAAACTGTGCTTTTTTCCGCCGGAGTGTGGCTTTATACTGTTTTAGTGCCTCACAGTAAAGAAGGCGGAGGTCCGGATTATCTGGTTGTCTGTGTTTTTGATTTGATAAGTTTCTGAGGTTTTTTCTCAGAGCCTTACAGTCCAAATCAAACCATTTGTCAGTATCTAAATATTTTTTCTTTGGTTTAACAATTGCCAAATTACTTTTTTGTGCTGTTTTGTAGAATATGTTGTTTAGGTCTTGTACTTCCTGATTGATGCCAAATTGGTTTTTGGGGTATTCCTGTATTTGGAATGAATGTATGAGGGATTGTATTTCTGAAGATTCGACGGCAGTGCTGTAATTACTGGCACTGGTTTCTGTCCATTTGAAAGACATTATTTTGCTCATTTGATATGGGGTCCTAATTGGTTGGGGTGATGTTTGAGATTGCTTTATATAGAGGATGATTTGGCTGTGGTCTGAGAAAGGTTTGAGGGGTTTGACTGTGAATGCTCTCAGAGAGGAAAGCTGGAGATCTGTGATGGTATAGTCTACAGTGCTGTTCCCCAGAGCTGAGCTGTAGGTGTATCGGCCGAGCGAGTCCCCTCGCAGTCTCCCGTTGACGATGTACAGAGCCAGTCCTCGGCAGAGCTGCAGCAGCTGCCGTCCGTGAGCGTTCACGGTTTCATCACAGTTTTGTCTGCTGGGGTGAGAAGGGAATAAGTGGTTATTGCCTGTGATGAATCTGCTACTGTGCGATTCGATGAAATCTAATTCTGCTCCTGTTCTGGCGTTTAGATCGCCCATAAGCACCACATTTCCCTGGGCCTGGAAATGGCTGATTTCTCTCTCTATGTTCTGGAAAGTTTCCTCTTGGAAATACGGAGACTCGAGGGGTGGAATGTAAACTGCACAAAGGAAAACAGGCTTAGATGCTGATATCATTCCTTTTTGTATTTTTAGCCACAAGTGATGTTGTTCTTTTTTTATTAGTTCTATGGGCAGTTCAGATTTAATCCATATTATCATCCCTCTCGAGTCTCTCCCTTGTGTGACTGATGAGAGTTTGACGGATGGTAATATTATCTCTCTGTATCCTGAGGGACAGCTAGTGAACACATCTCCTCTGCACCAGGTTTCCTGTAAGATGATCACATCTAGGTCTTGTAGTTCTTTCATAAAATCAGAATGTCTACTTTTTAGGCCAAAGACTGAGGAGTTTAGACCTTGAATATTCCACGTAGAAAAACTAAGTGATTTCATCGTAAACTTTTAAATTAATGTGTATGGTTTGTTTGCTATTTTGAGAAAAAAGAAATGATGCAAAATTACTACAGATTAAAATTAGAAGAATGAAAGATGTGATTAAGGTTGTGGTAGAAACTCAAAACATCAACAATTCCATATTAAATGTACATTAATACCACAGAATAATAGTTTTTTTGTTTACCACTGTCCACTGTGTGTTAGTAGGTGAGAGCAGATGACACTCTCTCTCTCTCTCTCTCTCTCTCTCTCTCTCTCTCTCACACACACACACACACACTCTCTCTCTCTCTCTCTCTCTCTCTCTCTCTCTCTCTCACACACACACACACACACACACTCTCTCTCTCTCTCTCTCTCTCTCTCTCTCTCTCTCTCACACACACACACACACACACACACTCTCTCTCTCTGTCTCTCTCTCTCTCTCTCTCTCTCTCTCTCTCTCACACACACACACACACACACTCTCTCTCTCACAGACACACACACACACACACCTTGTACTGCCAGAGGTTCAGTGAGACCCGGCGCTGTCTGAGTCTGTGCAGCTCCTCCAGGATGATCTGTCTGTGAGACTCGTTCCTGATGTTGAATGGAGCCGCAGACAGATCGTCATCACTGAGAGCAAACAGTAACCTGACACACACACACACACACACACACAGATTACACATCTCAGGGGTTATAAGTGTGTCACAGCACTCTAGAACGGCTTCTCAAACTTCTTGATGTCAAGGACCTAAATGTGGTGATGCACTTCCTAAAATACAAAGAAGCTCTCTCTCTTTCTCTCTCTCTCTCTATATTCTTTCTATCTATCTATCTATCTATCTATCTATCTATCTATCTATCTATCTATCTATCTATCTATCTATCTATCTATCTATCTATCTATATGCACTGCTGTCTTGGGGGGGGGTTCACCTTAATATGTGATCTAAAGGTGAATGTTTTACAGATTTGCAGATTTGGAATAACATGAGGGTGAGTAATTAATAACAGAATTTTCATTTTTGGTGAACTTTTTCTTCTGCAGGTTCATGAGCACTGAACGCCCGCTGACTCTCACATCACAATATTTTCAAAAAGTTATCTTTATTAACAAACTGCATATTTGATGTGTAAACAAATACATTATTGCCTAAAAAGTCTGTGACACAGAAACAGTATTATTTAATTATAGTGGATTTGAGCGTCCGCCATGACCCTCGCAGTGAGACGCACTGCAAACAGAGTGATACACACATTCACCCTTTTTCAGACCCTCCTGGCTCTCAGTCCTGGTTCTGGAGTCTCACGGTGGTCTGATGAGATGATTGAGCAGAGCTGAGAGTCTCCAGGACCAGGACTGACGGCTTCTATGACTGTAGTGTGTGCGTTACCTGCCGTTGATCTGTTCCCTGCGGAAGGTTTCTTTATACTGATTGGTCCAGACGCTCAGATGCTCCACCCACAGAGTGACATCATCAGCACTCCACCTGCTGAGCGGTTTACTGAGCAGTACCTCATGACTGGAGTCGGTACTGAACGCACGGTACAATAACACCACCATCTGCACACACACACACACACAGTGATGATGCAGTGCGACTACTCATCCTCAGTGTGTGTGTGTGTGTGTGTGTGAGTGTCACTCACAGCCATGCAGCACAGCACTATACTCATTCCAAAGCAAAGCTCCCTGATGTTGAACTCTGCATTCAACATATCAAGCTGTGGTTGAATCAACATATTAAATGGTGGTTGGTTCAGTATATTAAACTGTGGTGGGTTCTGTGGCGGAGCTGCGTGAGGGGCCTGTCTCTTCTCCTGCTGCTGGAACATCTGGAGAACACGACAGAACCCTGGATCGCTCAGGATGGCCTGCTTCCGTCGTCTCACTTCAGCGGGAAACAGCTTCTCCACCGCATCCCTGACACACACACACACACACACACACACACACACACACACACACACACACACACACACACACACACAGAGGATGCTTCATTGTTCATTAAAAGACCATGAGCATCATACAGTGACAGGACCAAACATAACATTGAACTACATCAATAACTATTTGGACAGGTATCACAATCTGAATTAAGCCCTGTTCACACCACTCTAGAACTGTAACCATGATACTACATGAACTACAATGATAATGATATCTATATAGTAACTAGGGCTGCCCCTAATAATCGACTAATCATTAGTTGACCAGAAGAGGCTTGGTCTACCAAAATTTTATTAGTCGTTTAGTCACAAAAAACAAAAATCACAGGTGAAGTCACTCAGTCTGTGACTAATAACAGATCGTTAGCAGCTGCTCTATGTGCTAAGTACATCAGGCACCTATCATTCATTAACCTCAGATATGGCTTATCATCTGAGATATGCAAGTATTAGCAACTTTACATGGCAGCTCAATCTGATGTTCTCTATAGTATTTGTGCTGAGTATAAAGCTGAACAGCAGGACAGATTCACTTGCTCTTAAAATACACACTCATGTTTGGTCATACAGATAAGACATCTTTCAATACATCTTTCACATCTGTAAAGACTACGTTTCTTTGTGTGAACTTAATTACAAAACGTTGTGCTTTTGTAAAATAATGAAAGCGATCCGGATGTGCTTTCTGCCATCTCTGTCTCTGTGAATTTGAGCTTGAAACACCATGTATATCTTTACCTTACAGACATTAAAAATATAAGGAGACTAAAACTTTCAAATGAACCAATTCTAATGGAAAACAGATATTCTGAGAATATGTCATCCATATGAAACACGCACACAGGTGCATCACTACTGCGGAGATGAAGCGCCAGTGTCTCTGACTTCATCTGTTTAACGTCACTGTTTTTCACTGACACATTCATCATCATTACTTCTGCCGGTGCGCTGTGGCAAGCTTTATGTGTCTGCTTGAGTGCTTATTAGGCTATGTAAGCAATTAAAGGCTCATAATAATGATTTAAATCATTTATTTACATGTGATTAGTCAACTACAGGCAACCAGAAAAATATTTAGTTGAGGCCAGCCCTAATGGTAACTACACATATTAATCATATCTATAATAATATTAGTAACTATGACAACAACTATTAGAACAGTTACTGAACTGAGTCACTGTGTGTAATCTGGTTTGACTCCTGTCACTGACTGAAGCGTGTGTGAACAGAACCGGATCATGACTCGCTCGTCTCTCACCGGAGCAGGATGTTGACTTTGGGAAAGCCGGTCCACACCGCTCGGCACTCTGGGCAGTCTCTCCGGACCCTGGGCAGAGCGGAGGCCCACCAGTTGGCCAGACAGTGTCTGCAGAAGCTGTGTCCACAGGTGAGTGTGGTGGGGTCCACCAGAACCTGGTAGCAGCAGTGACAGGTGAACTCAGACTCAGACAGAGCCGTCCCTTCCTCAGACTCAGACTCACTGAGCTCCGGCTCCACTGGGATCTGCACGTCCATCTCACTCTGTCAACACACACACACACATGCACGCACGCACACACACACACACACACACACACACAGACACACACACACACACACACACCCACACGCACGCATGCACGCACACACACACACACACACACACACACACAGACACACACACACAGACACACACACACACACACACACACACAGGTTTGTTTCTTTGAATTGTGGGGATTTTCCATAAACTTCTATTACTTTTATATTGAGCAAACAACATTTTCTATCCCTCTAACCCTTATCCTAAACCTATCTCTTAGAGAAAACCTGCTTGCAGTGCTACACTTTCAGATAAACATCATTTATCATTTTTTATATTTTTTTTAACATTTTTCCACTTTTCCACAGTCCATTTTAAATGAGCCTTGGCCCAGAGAAAACGCCTGCGCTTCTGGATCATGTTTAGATATTTATGTTTAGAGTTTTAGCCGGTAACAGCGAATGGCACGGTGGATTGTGTTCACTGACAATGTTTTCTGGAAGTATTCCTGAGCCCATGTTGTGATCTCCATTACAGTATCATTCCTGTATGTGATGCAGTGCGTCTAAGAGCTGAAGATCAGGGGCATCCAGTATGGTTTTCTGGCCTTGACCCTTACACACAGAGATTGTTCCAGATTCTCTGAATCTTTGGATGATATTATGCACTGTAGATGATGATAACTTCAACCTCTTTTCAATGTTTCTCTGAGAAACTCCTTTCTGATATTGCTCCGCTATTTTTGGCCGCAGCATTGGGGGAATTGGTGATCCTCTGCCCATCTTGACTTCTGAGAGACACTGAGAGGCTCTTTTTATACCCAATCATGTTCCCAATTGACCTGATAAGTTGCAAATTGGTCCTCCAGCTGTTCCTTATATGTACATTTAACTTTTCCGGTCTCTTATTGCTACCTGTCCCAACTTTTCTCATGAAATCCAAAATGAGCCAATATTTGGCATGAAATTTCAAAATGTCTCACTTTCAACATTTGATATGTTATCTATATTCTATTGTGAAAAAAATATAAGTTCATGAGATTTGTAAATTATTCCATTCCTTTTTCACTCACAATTTGTACAGTGTCCCAACTTTTTTGGAATCAGGTTCGTACACTGGAGTGTTGAATTGCTGAGCTGCACAGATATATCCGCACCAATACGATCACTCGTGGACAGGCTTCAAAGATTCAGAGAAGGCATTAATTTAGAAATAGCAACGAAGCTTGGTGTCTACAACCTGGAGTTATGCAAAAAGCGAAGCAGAGAAACATCCGAGACAAGTTTTCCAAATCCATGAAAAGAATGAAGGGAAAGAGTAAAGATATAAGGTAGCAAGTACCAAACACATTTGTTTCAAATAAATGTTACACCATACTGCTGCTATTCTTCAATAAGAGAATTTAAAGGGTATACATTAAATGAAATGCCAAACGAAAATTTTTTCCACATCATGCTAAAGTTTTACAGACTATGAAAAGCAGTTCAACACGTTTACATTCATCTAAACTGGAAAGTGAGAGTGCTGGAAGTTTGTGAACAGAATACGGTCGCTCAACTTCTTTTTACCCCCAAATGAAGAACGGAAACAAACTCAGTTGAAGTATACTGGGGCTTTAACTCTACCCCTCACAGGAAACTACTGGCAATTTTGGAATTTCAAAAAACAATGTTTTGTATGTTTATTAAGCCTTTTGTTTTACGGGGAAACAGGAAGTGTTCTCATAAACCATGTTAACGTTGTAGTACACATGTCATTATACACATCTGTGTCCTCGTAAACCATACATACCAGTACACACACACACACACACACACACAGATCATATAACAGCACAGGATGAGTGTCTCCTGTGAGTGTCTGCAGACAGGTTCATGTCTTACTTCAGTCTGAGTCTCAGCGCTGGCTGTCAGCTCCTCTTCTCTCTTCTCATATCGGCTCTTTCGGTTTATTCACGTAAAGACTCTCTCTGAACACAACAGAAGAGAAAGAGAAACTGCTTTCAGCACAGCAGCTTCCTGCTTAAACACACACACGCACACACACACACACACACACACACACACACGTGATATAAGATATTCATGGGGACTTTCCATTGACTTCTTTTGTTTTTCTACCAAAAACACTACACATTAAAATACAAAAATGATTAAATATGCTTAGTTCAAGGTTAAATGCGACATTGCGTCATTTGAGTTACAAGGACAGGATTTTTCTGGTTTCCTACAATATATTGTCAATTTAGCTGAAACTGTATAAACACACACACACACTTTCAGTTTCACTTTGATGTGCTGTATTACCATTACTAATATTTGTACATTTATATATAATTGATGTACAATAATATTTCTTTAAAAACAGTTCAATGAAGTTTTCTTCACACTATTTATTTAATTCTCTTTTTAAGGACATGCAGACATTACCCGGGAATTCCAACCCGCAGCTCAAATCCATTATTAGAACCAATCACAGTGATTACTGGATGTTTTGAGCGGGTTTTAATTGATATGATCTTTTATTTTGATTGAGAAAGCGGGTGTTTCTGCTCACCCGGGGGGTGCAGTGCTTCTAACAGCGCCACCTAGCGAATGGATCAGCAATAACACTAAAATAAGGTGGACGACATGGACAGCAATCGGAATTAAGTTTTATTTTATAATGTTAAAACTATGCAAATGCGTAGCCTAAGTGAGAGCTGCTAACTATGAATAAAGAATTAATTCCCACGAATACAGAGATTGTTTGCTAGTTTAATTTATTATTACGACATTTGTGGCCATGATTTAATTAAACCTGTTGACTTAACGACTAGAAGTAAATCTAGCCAGCACATTAATTAAACTAAAGATAATAAAAGCATGTTGATGTGAGATGTGTCAGATTTACCTGTAGCTAGGTGTCAAAACTTGTTTGCTACTCATTGCTTTAGCGTATTAAGTATAAATCCTGCTTGGTTGTACCACAGTGTTATCGGCCTGTCGTTTTGACAGTACTTCAGAATAATCTGGCTGATGTTTGAGAGGCATGGTCTGTGGTAATAAGGCCAGAAACTTGCTCCAGAACTCTTCAGCCAGTGGACATTCACATTTAATCATTTAGCACGTTTTTGTCCAAAGCGATTTACAAATGAGGACAGTGGAAGCAATCAAAAACAATAAAAGAGCAATGATATATAAGTGCTATAACAAGTCTCAGTTAGCTTAACACAGTACACGTAGCAAGGTTTCGCACCACAGGTGAAGAGACTGCACGTTCACATTTCATCACATCATCTTTACTGTAACATCAGTTTTATTTAGATGAACTCTGTGACTACGTCAACTAGCGGTCATTAGAGTATCCGTAGACTGTCTGCTTAACATCTGCTAACTCTTTATTTTGATGGATCACCAACATACAGCAGCTTCACAAGTACATCATCTTATTCTACCAACCTTAACTTTGACTAAGTCTACTAATACTCTAATGAGAGACAGTTAACGAGTAGTAGTAAAGTTTAATCCAACAAGGGTAAATCCAAACACAATGTAGCACAGCAATATTTAAGATCTAACCCCTCTTTCACACCGCAAGCGTGAGCGGCGCGCATTTTTTTCGGCGTCCATGTTAATCAATGAGTGCATTCACACCAGGAGCAGGAGCAGCGCGTGAGCGTCAAGCAGGAGCAGCGGGGGGTTCGGCGTCCGGTCTATTTTTGCTGTGCTGCTCACGCTCAATTAAAGTGAAAGCACACTTTTAAGGGACAATAAATGTGATTTAACACAAAACGTGCTCAAAATGCACAGAATAAGCATGTCAAGAGTTTTAACAACAATGCCAATGTCTAGTGTTTTCACAATTATGCCAGAAAAGAAAATTAAGTATAACAAATATGTATTTACCAATTTAAACTTTTTAATTAATCGTTTTGGGTGAAAGTTTGGTGTATTGTTATAAAAACAATAGAGAGTCTGCTGCTGCAGTGACGATGTAGTTGCGCGGACACGCTGCTCGTGCACCGCTCACGCTTGCGCTGTGAAAGAGGGGTTAGACTGAACTCAGTGACCATCATACAGTCTATGGTGACCATACAGGAACTTCATCACTCAGACCAAACGAGGATAATTAACAAGGCACACCTGAACACAATAATACAATCAACACAACAAGGGAATGGTGCAAAAGGAAAACAAACTCCAAATTAACAGAAACCGTGATTGTAAAGAGCTATCAATAGTGTGCTTCTGTTTTTATGCTGCACAGTACACATATATATAATAAACCGCCACTGAAAGCATGTTTAAAAAGATTAATAGCTGTGTGTGTAGCCTTCTTAAGACTCCCATCCAGATCAGTCTGCATCAGTTAACTGTGTTTGTACAGAATTCCCTGCCTCACGCATGCGCGAGTCGAACTTGTCCAGACTTGTCTGGTGCATGTGCAAAAGTTTTCAGTTCGACAGCATCCAGCATGTTTGATACGGAGTTTCCCTGGTTTTATTCCTTTAAAGTCTGTTTTCCTTTGTGTGGTATTGCTGTGCGTTAATAACTCCGTGAGTAATAATATTTATTATCATAGTAGATGTGTTTCAGAGTGTGTCATAGCGTAATTAAGTTGGCTTGAGAAAGCCAACTTACTGAAATCCTATTTAAACTTCTTCTTCTTCTTCTTCTTCTTCTTCTTCTTCTTCTTCTTCTTCTTCTTCTTCTTCTTCTTCTCATTATTTTTCTGACCGCAAATTTTTGGACACTAACTCCTCCTAGACCGTTCAAGCTACATACTCCAAACTCGGGTCAGACCTTCATACTGTTCTGACTCGGTGTGCTATATCTTTTCAGACTGGTTTGAGTTACGGTTTTCTTAAAAATTAAAATTAAAAATCATAAAAATCCCATAGACTTTCATTGACAGGATGTTCAGATGACCCAAGCTCCAAATCCAATTAGACTCAATCAAGCTTTGATGTTAATCAATTTAAACTCATTCAAACTCATCTAATCTATCTATCTATCTATCTATCTATCTATCTATCTATCTATCTATCTATCTATCTATCTATCTATCCTAATAATATGCTAATCATGCTAAAATCATGCTAGCTACATGCTAATCAAACTAGCAACTTGCTAGTCGCATGCTAGTCATGCTAGAAACAAGCTAGCAACATGCTAGCAACATGCAAATAATGCTAAAATCATGCTAGCAACATGCTAGTCGCATGCTAGTAATGCTAGAAACATGCTAGCAACATGCTAAAATCATTGCTAGCCACATGCTAGTCGCATGCTAGTCATGCTAGAGACATCCTACCAACATGCTAATCATGCTAAAATCATGCTAGCAACATGCTAGTCGCATGCTAGTCATGCTAGAAACATGCTAGCAACATGCTAATCATGCTAAAATCATGTTAGCAACATGCTAGTCGCATGCTAGTCAAGCTAGAAACATCCTAGCAACATGCTAGTCGCATGCTAGTCATGCTAGAAACATGCTAGCAACATGCTAATCATGCTAAAATCATGCTAGCAACATGCTAGTCGCATGCTAAAAACATGCTAACAACATGTTAATCATGCTAAAATCATGCTAGCAACATGCTAATCAAACTAGCAACTTGCTAGTCGCATGCTAGTCATGCTAGAAACAAGCTAGCAACATGCTAGCAACATGCAAATAATGCTAAAATCATGCTAGCAACATGCTAGTCGCATGCTAGTAATGCTAGAAACATGCTAGCAACATGCTAAAATCATGCTAGCCACATGCTAGTCGCATGCTAGAAACATGCTAATCATGCTAGAGACATCCTACCAACATGCTAATCATGCTAAAATCATGCTAGCAACATGCTAGTCGCATGCTAGTCATGCTAGAAACATGCTAGCAACATGCTAATCATGCTAAACTCATGCTAGCAACATGCTAGTCGCATGCTAGTCAAGCTAGAAACATCCTAGCAACATGCTAGTCGCATGCTAGTCATGCTAGAAACATGCTAGCAACATGCTAATCATGCTAAAATCATGCTAGCAACATGCTAGTCGCATGTTAGTCATGCTAGAAACATGCTAGCAACATGCTAATCATGCTAAAATCATGCTAGCAACATGCTAGTCGGGAATGCTAGTCAAGCTAGCAACATTCTAGTCGCATGCTAATCATGTTAGAAACATGCTAACAACATGCTAATCATGCTAGCAACATGCTAGCAATATGCTAATCATGCTAGAAATATGCTAGCAACATGTTAATCATGGTAAAATCATGCTAGCAACATGCTAGTCGCATGCTAATAATGCTAGAAAATGCTAACAACATGCTAATCATGCTTAAATCATGATAGCAACATGCTAATCATGCTAGGAACATGCTAATTGCATGCTAATCATGCTAGAAACATGCTAGTGACATGCTAGTAACATGTTAATCATGCTAGAAAAATGCTAACAACATGCTAGTCGCATGCTAATCATGCTAGAAACATGTTAATAACATACTAGCAACATGTTAATCATGCTAGAAACATGCTAGCGACATGCTAGCAACATGGTAATCATGCTAAAATCATGCTAGTAACATACTAGTCGCATGCTAGAAACATGCTAGCAAAAATGCTAAACATGCTAGCAACATGCTAGTCGCATGCTAGTCATGCTAGGAAAATGATAGCAACATGCTAATCATGCTAAAATCATGTTAGCAACATACTAGTCGCATGCTAGAAACATGCTAGCAAACATGCTAATCATGCTAAAATCATGCTAGCCACATGCTAGTCGCATGCTAGTCTAGCTAGAAACATGCTAACAACATGTTAAACATGCTAGAAACATGCTAGTCGCATGACAGTCATGCTAGAAACATGCTAGCAAGATGCTATTCATGCTAGAAACATGCTAGCAACATGCTAGTCGCATGCTAATCATGCTAGAAACATGCTAACAACATGCTAATCATGCTAAAATCATGCTAGTAAAATGATATTCGCATGCTAGTCATGTTAGAAACATGCTAATCATGCTAACAACATGCTAGCGACATGCTACTAACTTGCTAATCATGCTAGCGACATGGCTAGTCACTTTCTAATTATGTTAGCGACATGCTAGCAACATGCTAATCATGCTTGTAACATGCTAGTCACATGCTTATCATGCTAGAAACATGCTAATCATGCTAGCAGCTTGTTAGTCGCATACTAATCATGCTAGAAACATGCTAGAGACATGCTAGGAACTTCCTAATCATGCTAGCGACATGGCTAGTCCCTTGCTAATAATGCTAACAACATGCTAGATACCTTGCTTATCATGCTAAGTACATGCTAGTCACCTGCTAATCATGCTAGCAACATGCTAGCAACTTTGCTAATCATGCTAATGAAATGGTAGTCACTTGCTTGTTATGCTAGCAATATGTTAATCACTGTCTTTTTTAAACTTCTTAAACTTTTAAATCTTTTTTTAAACTTTTAAATCTTTTTAAACTTTTCAGATTTTCAAACTTTGTAAACTTTTCAAACTTTCTGGTCAGGCTTTCTCAAGCCAACTTAAAGTTTGCCTTGACAAACTTTTTTATCTAGTTCAGTTTATTTTACCTCAGGAAAATGATTGCATCGATATAAATACCATAGCTGTAATTCTCACGTATACGACAAATTATTTGTCTATTTGCAATCAAAGATGCTTATTTTTTTTGTATAAGAGCGTTGCTTGTCATGTGTATCAATGTAAATATTTATTTAGTCTCTGACCAGCATTTAAATAATTATTACATTGAGCACACGGGAGCGCTAGAACAGCACGCACACACAGTGTAATTTGACACCACTTGTAAGCAGCAGCAGTCCAGGTCTGTTAATAAAGCTGCATTTAGTGTTCATATGTGAAAATAAGCTCTTGTTTATTTTGTTTACTATTGCATCAGACAATTAGTTCTATATAGAGTTCCTATAGCGTACAGTATATTGTTTTATCTTTGCATCTGTCATTTCTCATTTCATATTATAACATGTATATTTATCATCTTCATTTGTTCTCTGACAGAAACCACAATTTGTGCATATTCACACAAATAAACATTGAGACTTGAAATGTTCACTCTGGAGGAGCTGCAGTTCAGAACTGGCCCAGATATAGTTTAATATACCTGGGCCACATTACCTACGGAGGCCCAAGTGTGATTTAATACATGTGGGCCACTTCAGGCTTACATCACTTTTTTCCATTACATCACTTGCATCACTTTATTTTAATGTTTTACATTTACCTGCTGCCTTTCAAGGAGTTTAAATTACTTAAAAAAAAAGGTAATAACAAATTCCAAATCAAAATGTACTGCATTATATAGAAACAATGATATTTTGACATTTCCCATTAAGCTTTAAATTCAAGTAAATATACTAATCTTAGACATATGTAAAATGTTGTAATAGCTGGCATGGTGTTTCTTACTGTAGTGCACATTTGTTTTCATGTACATGATATTTCTATTCTAAATCAAGTTTTCCGGACTATAAGTTGCCCCTTTTTTCATAGTTTGGCTGGTCCTGCGACTACTAGTCAGGTGCGACTTATTTATCAAAATTAATTTGACATGAACCAAGAGAAATGCACTAAGAGAAATGAACCGAGAGAAAAAATTACCGTCTACAGCCGCGAGAGGGCGCTCTATGCTGCTCAGTGCTCCTGTAGTCTACACTGAAGACATAGAGCGCCCTCTGGCGGCTGGAGACGGTAATGTTTTCTTTTGGTGCTTGGTTCTAAATAAATGCAACTTATAGTCCAGTGCGACTTATATATGTTTTTTTCCTCATCATGACGTATTTTTGGACTGATGCGACTTATACTCCGGTGCGACTTATAGTCCGAAAAATACGGGTAATATGAAAATGAGTCACACAACCAGTTTTTTTTATTAAATATATACTTTAAATAAACATTCTCTGTTTATTACAGTCATGAAATAATTTATAAAAATACATATTTTCACAATTAAAAGCATGAAACTGAATCGTGTCAGAATCTGAGGATCCTATGAAACTGATCATAACATAAGAGCAGAGAGATGATTGTGAGTGTGAAGTCCCAGCATGACCCAGACACACGTGTGTGTGTGTGTTTGTGACGTCCCTGTGGCTCACACAGTGGATCATAGCGCTCGCAACGCCAAGGTCATGGGTTCGATTCCCAGAGAATACATCAACTGATTAAATGTGTAGCATGAATGCAGTGTGAGTCACCTAACAAACATGATTAAAGTGTGTGTGTCAGGGCCTGTGCTGTGTGTTTGTAGGCAGGAGTGTTCGTTTCACCAGCACTGCAGTGAGGAAGGGGTTAAAGTACAGCTGGATGTAGATCTCAGTGTTAATGATGAACAGAGGCATCATGGGCCACGGCAGCACAAACAGAGATGTGTTGAACAGCACTGCAAACATCTGAAGCCAGACTAACTTAGGCAGAGTCCTGCGAACACAACACACAGAAATCACACGGGTTCAGACTCAGTGTATGTGTTAAAACCACACATGAAGTGTGTGTGTGTGTGTGTACCGCATCTGTCCTCTCTTCCACAGCGTCCAGTAGAAACACACGTCCAGCATCGTCAGTAGTGCGGCGTGAGCGATGATGAAACCTGTCGTCCAGTAATGAACACTCATCCAGTGCCAGGCCACCGCAGACAGCAGCTGATAGGGCAGCAGGAAGTACATCAGCAGAAACTCCGCCCACTGACGCCAGCCCGGCCAATCCTGATGCAGCACAGGGTGCATTAGTGCCCGCCCACATTTAGAGTTGATTCTGAGTAGTTTTCCCAAAAGGATTTATAAAAAACCCTGTTATAGCGTTATAAACCATGAACCGAACCAACCAGATTCGAGGAGACTCACAACATCACAAACTCTGATTGGAAGAAAAAAAGAGTTTGAAAACCAGGTGAAAAGACAAAGTTGCTTTAATTAGGGAAGAACTACAATCCCACGCAGCTCTGTGAATGACTAGCACATTTAAAATGATGTGGAATTTTGAAAACACATTCCTTTAATTTGGTTGATTATATTTATAGAAACAATATATTTTTGTTTGCTGCTAAACATGCATATATATATAAACCCGATTCCAAAAGAGTTGGGACACTTTACAAATTGTGAATAAAATCAGAATGCAATGATGTGGAAGTTTCAAATTTCAATATTTTATTCAGAATACAACATAGATGACATATCAAATGTTTAAACTGAGAAAATGTATCATTTTAAGTAAAAAATAAGATGATTTAAAATTTCATGGCATCAACACATCTCAAAAAAGTTGGGACAAGGCCATGTTTACCCCTGTGAGGCATCTCCTCTTCTTTTTATAACAGTCTGCAAACGTCTGGGGACTGAGGAGACAAGTTTCTCAAGTTTAGGAATAGGAATGCTGTCCCATTCTTGTCTAATACAGGCTTCTAGTTGCTCAGCTGTCTTAGGTCTTCTTTGTCACATCTTCCTCTTTATGATGCACCAAATGTTTTCTATGGGTGAAAGATCTGGACTGCAGGCTGGTCATTTCAGTACCTGGATCCTTCTTCTACACAGCCATGATGTTGTAATTGATGCAGTATGTGGTCTGGGATTGTCATGTTGGAAAATGCAAGGTCTTCCCTGAAAGAGAGACGTCTGGATGGGAGCATATGTTGTTCTAGAACTTGGATATATCTTTCAGCATTGATGGAGCCTTTCCAGATGTGTAAGCTGCCCATGCCATACACACTCATGCAACCCCATACCATCAGAGATGCAGGCTTCTGAACTGAGCAACGAAAATAACGAATGGCACGGTGGATTGTGTTCACTGACAATGTTTTCTGGAAGTATTCCTGAGCCCATGTTGTGATCTCCATTACAGTATCATTCCTGTATGTGATGCAGTGTCGTCTAAGAGCTGAAGATCACAGGCATCCAGTATGGTTTTCCGGCCTTGACTCTTACACACAGAGATTGTTCCAGATTCTCTGAATCTTTGGATGATATTATGCACTGTAGATGATGATAACTTCAACCTCTTTTCAATGTTTCTCTGAGAAACTCCTTTCTGATATTTATCCGCTATTTTTGGCCGCAGCATTGGGGGAATTGGTGATCCTCTGCCCATCTTGACTTCTGAGAGACACTGTCAAATTGGTCCTCCAGCTGTTCCTCATATGTACATTTAACTTTTCTGGCCTCTTATTGCTACCTGTCCCAACTTTTTTGGTATGTGTAGCTCTCATGAAATCCAAAATGAGCCAATATTTGGCATGACATTTCATAATGTCTCACTTTCAACATTTGATATGTTATTTATATTCTATTGTGAATAAAATCTAAGTTCATGAGATTTGTAAATTATTCCATTTCTTTTTTACTCACAATTTGTACAGTGTCCCAACTTTTTTGGAATCGGGTTTGTATATATATATATATATATATACATGTAAGCAAATATGTTGTATTATATGTTGTATATAAATATGTTGTTTTACCAGCGGTGTGTCCGTGGGAGCGTCTGGTGTCGCCGGGCAGCTGGTGTGAATGAAGGGCAGGAACGTGTCGTCATAATCGAACAGGAACAGGTAGAGTAGCGTCAGACGAGGGAAGTTCCTCAGACTGATCAACAGGAACAGAGACTTCCCTAAATACAGATCCTGCAGACACACACACGTGATGATTTACAGCGTCACTGTGGTCAAAACACACACAGAACATACAGAGACTCCTGACAGCTCTGGGACAAACATCATTCGATAGAGCTGAAACACACACACGCACACCTTGTACTGCCAGAGGTTCAATGAGACTCTGGTTTCTCTGAGTCTGTGCAGTTCCTCCAGGATGATCTGTCTGTGAGACGGATTCTTGATGCTGAACGGAGCCGCAAACAGATCATCATCACTGAGAGAAGAAAGTAACCTGACACACACACACACACACACACACACACACGTGTCACAGGTGACTGATGATCTCTGAGGAATGTGCAGTGCTGTGGGCCTCCAGGACTCAGATATGCTCTGTGTGTGTGTGTGTGTGTGTGTGTGTGTGTGTGTGTGTGTGTGTGTGTGTGTGTGTGTGTGAGTGTTACCTGCCGTTGATCTGTTCCCTGTGGAAGGTTTCTTTATACTGATTGGTCCAGATGCCCAGATGCTCCACCCACAGAGTGACATCATCAGCACTCCACCTGCTGAGCGGTTTACTGAGCAGTACCTCATGACTGGAGTCGGTACTGAACGCACGGTACAATAACACCACCATCTGCACACACACACACACACAGTGATGATGCAGTGCGCCAACTCATCCTCAGTGTGTGTGTGTGTGTCACTCACAGTCATGAAGGTCAGAGCCGTCACGACTCCAGAGTAAAACTCTCCAATGTTGATCGGTGGTGGGTTCTGTGGCGGAGCTGCATGAGGGGCCTGTGTATTCCCATGCTGCTGGAACATCTGGAGAACACGACAGAACCCTGGATCGCTCAGGATGGCCTGCTTCCGTCGGTTCACGTCAGCGGGAAACAGCTTCTCCACCGCATCCCTGACACACACACACACACACACACACACAGAGACCATAAAAAAGACCATGAGCATCATACAGTGACCAGGACCAAACGTAACTCTGTTAGTAACTGTTTGGACATGCAGGTATCTGAATTAGAGGGGTCATTAACTGCCTTTGTTTTTATTTTTTATATCATCATAATTTAGAAGTAATAGTCTATTTTCTGTCCTGTTTTTAACCCCCTCATCAGAAGGCTCTGTTTGAATAGATGTGGAGGATTGTAGAATCAGAAGTAAACACACACTGCTGTGATTGGCTAACAGTTGTGTATGATTGACAGAGTACGTTCCTCACAGATGGACGCTGCTGTGATTTAGGTCAAAAACACATAAATACTCAATATATATCAAACAATCTGTTTAACAGACAAAGCAATAGTGATCCCGTAATAAACAGTTACTCTCACTTGTGTGTTGAGACATGACTGTCAGATCCTATACTGTCACACAGCATTGCCTTTTAGTTTCAATTTTTCTGAAAATCCTGTGAAGGACTGAGTTCTCATTGACGTGGCCTGGATCTTTATTAAAAATAAAATGTATCTATTCTTTCCTAACGCTGGGCTCAGAAGGATGGCAGTGCAAACACTTTCCACAGCTTGGCACTGAAAAGCATCTTGCAGTTCTCAGAGCATCTTTATAGTTTGGTTTCTGTGTAGACATGTGTTCACCTCTGATGTAAACACTATGTGTGAGTTAGTGGGCGGAGCTTAACAGAGAATGGCATAATCAGTGGGCGGGGCTAAACAGAGAGGGATGTAGAATCAGTGGGCGGGGCTAAACAGAGAGGGACGTAGAATCAGTGGGCGGGGCTAAACAGAGTGCTGTAGAATCAGTGGGTGGGGCTAAACAGAGAGGGACGTAGAATCAGTGGGCGGGGCTAAACAGAGAGGGATGTAGAATCAGTGGCTGGGGCTAAACACAGAGGGATGTAGAATCAGTGGGCGGGGATTAAAAGAGTGACAGAATCAGTGGGCGGGGCTAAACAGAGAGTGACAGAATCAGTGGGCGGGGCTAAACAGAGAGTGACAGAATCAGTGGGCGGGGCTAAATAGAGAGTGCTGTAGAATCAGTGGGCGGGGCTAAACAGAGAGGGACGTAGAATCAAAAGGCGGGGCTAAACAGAGTGCTGTAGAATCAGTGAGTGGGGCTAAACACAGAGGGATGTAGAATCAGTGGGCGGGGATTAAAAGAGTGACAGAATCAGTGGGCGGGGCTAAACAGAGAGTGACAGAATCAGTGGGCGGGGCTAAATAGAGAGTGCTGTAGAATCAGTGGGCGGGGCTAAACAGAGAGGGACGTAGAATCAAAAGGCGGGGCTAAACAGAGTGCTGTAGAATCAGTGAGTGGGGCTAAACACAGAGGGATGTAGAATCAGTGGGCGGGGATTAAAAGAGTGACAGAATCAGTGGGCGGGGCTAAACAGAGAGTGACAGAATCAGTGGGCGTGGCTAAACAGAGAGTGACAGAATCAGTGGGCGGGGCTAAATAGAGAGTGCTGTAGAATCAGTAGGTCGGGAATCAGTGGGCGGGGCTAAACAGAGAGTGCTGTAGAATCAGTAGTTCGGGAATCAGTGGGCGGGGCTAAACAGAGAGGGATGTAGAATCAATAGGTCGGGAATCAGTGGGCAGGGCTAAACAGAGAGGGATGTAGAATCAGTGAGTGGGACTAAACACAGAGGGATGTTGAATCGGTGGGCGGGGCTAAACAGAGAGGGACGTAGAATCAGTGGGCGGGGCTAAACAGAGAGGGATGTAGAATCGGTGGGCGGGGCTAAACAGAGAGGGACGTAGAATCAGTGGGCGGGGCTAAACAGAGAGGGGCGTAGAATCAGTGAGTGGGACTAAACACAGAGGGATGTTGAATCGGTGGGCGGGGCTAAACAGAAGGCGATGAGGAATCAGTGAGTGGGGCTAAACACAGAGGGATGTAGAATCAGTGGGCGGGGCTAAACAGAGAGGGATGTAGAATCAGTATGTGGGGCTAAACAGAGTGACATCATCGGTGGGCGGGGCTAAACAGAGAGTGCTGTAGAATCAGTGAGTGGGGCTAAACACAGAGGGATGTAGAATCAGCGGGCGGGGATTAACAGAGAGGGATATAGAATCAGTGGGCGGGGCTAAACAGGCAGCGCTGTAGAAGCAGACGTTGATGATCTTCTGTGTAGGCGGTGCTTATCCACACTATTACATCATCACTGTTGGGAACGTTACTTTAAAAAAGTAATTAGTTATAGTTACTCACTACTTGTTCCAAAAAGTAACTGAGTTAGTAACTGAATTACTCTATAATAAAAGTAACTCGTTACGAGGGAAAGTAACTATTTGCGTTACTGTAAAAAAAAAAAAAAAAAGAAAAAAAAAGTTGCTATATGTCAAAGAATTTTTTTTTTAGCAGTTTTCACAAGTCAGTTGAAATAAGTAGAACAGACAGGTGTTCGTACATAACTTTCGAGATTTATTGCACGTCAACAGACGGCAAGAGTTTTATCCTGCACTCTTTGTAAGAAAAGTGTTTTTGGCCACTAGCTTTGTAGATGCGTGTGTCACACATTACATGTACACATTACATGCACGTTCTTGCCTTTGACTACAATGAATTTAAAGTAGTGCTAATATCTCCACCTTGAAAATGCCAACTTTTCATCGGATTGCTCCTGACTCACCATTTCTGCTGCTGCTGCGAATCTCTGTGTAGCTGTTGCGTGTGTGTGCCTGTGTGTGTTTGGCGCCGCTGGCGCGTGTGTGTAAAAACACTGGCTCTGATTGGCTACCATGAAACACATGACTCTGCCTTAGCCAATCATAATCGCTTATCTCGTTATTAACCCACCTGCTCACTCGCTGTGTGAGCCAGGGGTGCGTTCGGATTACATAGATTATTAAATCAATGCATAGTAACGCACCGCATTTAACGTTCAGTAACGTTAACGGCGTTGTAACGACGGGAAAAGTAATTAGTTAGATTACCCCGTTACTGAAAAAATAACGTCGTTACCTAACGCCGTTCTTTTAAACGCCGTTATTCCAAACACTGTACATCATAGAGTAGAACATTCCACAAGCAGACTGCCTTCAGTATAAGCTGTTTTAAAGATTAACTACAAAGTTTTGAGTTCTGAAACTTACAGGATGTGTTTAATAGTACAACGATCTCTTATATGTCAAAAGATCAAGGGAATTTTAGTTTCTCATTCATTACCCCTTTAAGGCCCTTTCACACCACAAACTAAACTATAACAACTGTAACAGTTACTGTTGTGTTGGGATGTCCGCTTCTTTTACGCCCTAACGTAATGACGTCATTCACATTGACGTAATGTCAAGTCTATCGTCTCTGGCCGGAATGAAAATACACATTCAGATATATAAAGTTAGTAATCATAACTTCAGTCAATTAAAACATCAAGCTCTGATAAGTTTCTTACATTTGAGACTTGCCAATAAAGCCCCCAAATACAGGTACAGGCAGACGTGCAAACAAAGATTGAAGATATAAAGTGAACAAATTAGACCTCAGTGCAGAACCCATGATCCACTTTATACACAATCCATTATGATTTATTGGTAATTAAAATAATGACCTCATTCAAGTATTTGGGTCACCCGCGCCCATAGCATTAGCACAGAATCAGTTGTCCGGAAGAGCTAGTTTGGTTCAGACGTGCTGTGTCAATCATACAATCATGTACTGTTCGGCAGCTTCACACCGAATCACGCATGCGCAGTATCATCAGCTCATCAGTTCTCAAATCAGACGTGTCTTAAAGAAACCGTTCTCGGTTCATTGTACCTTGATCCAAAAACCCATGCAAACAGTTCTTGACTCGAGAACGAGACCTGCTCTAACCAGCACACTGCACACGTTCAGTGTATCATCTGGGTCGGCTCGGCGTTCATCTTCAGTTCTCTCTTCACAGCAGTTCAGTCAGTGTACTGTTGGAACAACTGAATCACTCCGGGATATTGGTTTATTTCGACTCAGAGGAAGTGTCAGGCATGTTAAAAAGTGAATAACTTAAGTAACTTGTGAATTAATGCTTACTGGAGACACGAACCAGTTCAAACGATTCAGTTCGATTTGGTGAACTGGTCTGACCGGTTCACTAAGAAGAACTGATTAAATCAAACGATTCGTTC
>NC_081761.1:39922880-39975380 GCF_963082965.1 Carassius carassius
GAGAAAGAGAAAGAGAAAGAAAGAAAGAATAGAGTGGACAGCTGGAGCAGAGAAGCAGAACTCCTGTTCAGGGTTTCAGGTCAGTTTCATCTGTAAAGATGCTTTTTTGTCTTTGTTTTTTTATTTATTTAATCAAGCAGCAGCACGTTGCTCATCAGTCATTACTCAAAATACTATATAAAGGACGTCATTATTATCTGTTGTAATGATACAGTAGTAATTTAGCTGAAAAAAATTCAGATTTTTTTTATAGGTTTAGGGGGAGCTACGACAGACAACAACACAACCCTTACGAAAATTAACATTTTAATATTTAACTATAAATTCAGAGAAAATGGTTACTATTGTTTAACTGTGATAACCAAAAATGTAAAATTATTTTACAAATGTATTTAAAAATAAATACAAATCCATTTGCAAAAAAAAAAAAAAAAAAAAAAAAAAATTACTCAAGGTTATTTTACTTTTATATAGGCTAATAAAAGCATGGTTAATTTTTGTAAGGGAAAAATATGGATTATATATAGGATTTTTCTATAAAGATATTGTAGTATTGTAGAGAGTATTGTATTGTAAAGTATAGTTTTGTTCAATCTTGAGTATTAAAGTCATGAGAGAGATGGATAACAGGGCAAAATAAAGAAACTGAAGAGAAAAATGGAAGTGAAGGTGCAGTTCAGGAGAGAACTTATAATTATTTTGCATGTCCCCAAATTAAAGATTTAAAATAGATAAAAAATTGTTTTGTCCATGAATTTGTTTGTATGAGTTTGAATTGTCCAGTCTGAATTTTTTTCCCGGTCCGCCCCTCCTGTAAATTAATGGCAAAGACATGGTTTCATTTACTACACATAGGCCTACTGAAGCTTGCAGTGTTTTCAACCTCTGCTGCCTCAATATAGGAGTACACGAGCACATAAACATCATTTCTAGAACTGCTCTGTGTCACTTCATGTGCATTTTACTTATTTTGAAAAAACTATCATCATATACAGAGACAGCAGTTTAAAAAAAAACACCAATGTTTCAGGAGTTTATTACACAGAATACGTCACATGCTTATTAGATAACTGTATTTAAAAGTAATCAAAATTATTACAAAAGTAATCAAAAAGTACTCAAAAGTAATTAGTTACATTACTTTAATAAAGTAATTGAAAAAGTTACACTACTATTACATTTTAAACAGGGTAACTTGTAATCTGTAACCTATTACATTTTCAAAGTAACCTTCCCAACACTGCCCTTAATTATGCAGAACTTTTAGGCTTAATATAATTTAAACGGATGAGTTATCAAAAAATAGTTGTCACAGTTGTCATGTAGGGCAAAATTAGCTATATAGACCATAATAATTTTTGAACCAGGCTGTAAACATGTTTTTTTCTGCTTTTTTCTGCTGGGCATTTAAACATTGTTAGTCTAGGAGACTATCATCTGCAACCGAGATTCCAGCGGCCAGCTGATCAATTACATTTACATTTAGTCCTTTAGCAGATGCTTTTATCCAAAGCGACTTACAAATGAGGACAGTGGAAGCAATCAAAACCAACAAAAAGAGCAATGATTTATAACTGCTATAACAAGTCTCAGTTAGCTTAACACAGTACACGTAGCATGGGATTTTAAATAATATAATAAATAAAAAGAAAACAGATAGAATAGAAAAAGAATACAGCAAGCTAGTGTTAGAGGTCTTTTTTATAATTGTATAATAAATGAAAATAAAATAGATAGAATACAAAAAGATTAGAAAGGTAGTTAGAGAATTAGAAGTAGAATAGTGAGTGTTAAAGTTAGAGGGTCAAATAAAGATGGAAGAGATGTGTTTTAAGCCGATTCTTGAAGATGGCTAAGGACTCAGCTGCTAGGATTGAGTTGGGGAGGTCATTCCACCAGGAGGGAACATTTAATTTAAAAGTCCGTAAAAGTGACTTTGTGCTTCTCCTTAGAGTTACAAATGATCTGCTCTTATCATCTGATCGTGGGTGTATCTCTCTATTAGTTTTATTGGATCTTAGTGCTGCGTTTGACACAATTGACCACAACATTCTTTTGCATAGACTTGAACACTTTGTTGGCATCAGTGGAAGTGCATTATATGTTACCCTTGGGAGATATCATCAGGAAACATGGTTTTAGCTTTCACTGTTATTCTGATGATACTCAGCTGAAAGTGACGTGACATACGGCCAAGTATGGTGACCCATACACAGAATTTGTGCTCTGCATTTAACCCATCTAAAGTGCACACACACAGAGCAGTGAACACACACACACACACACTGTGAACACACACCCGGAGCAGTGGGCAGCCATTTATGCTGCGGCGCCCGGGGAGCAGTTGGGGGTTCAATGCCTTGCTCAAGGGCACCTAAGTCGTGGTATTGAAGGTGGAGAGAGAACTGTACATGCACTCCCCCCACCCACAATTCCTGCCGGCCCGGGACTCGAACTCACAACCTTTCGATTGGGAGTCCGACTCTCTAACCATTAGGCCACAACTTCCCAGCGCTATAATTTTTTGCGGCCCGGCGAAACTATGGAATGCATAGTCGATATAAAAAACTGGATGACGAGTAATTTCTTACTGCTAAATTCTGAAAAGACAGAGGTGTTAATTATAGGACCTAAAAACTCTGCTTGTAATAACCTAGAACACTGTCTAAGACTTGATGGTTACTCTGTCAATTCTTCGTCATCAGTTAGGAACCTAGGTGTGCTATTTGATCGCAATCTTTCCTTAGAAAGCCATGTTTCTAGCATTTGTAAAACTGCCTTTTTCCATCTCAAAAATATATCTAAATTACGGCCTATGCTCTGCATCGTATAGATTTTAAAATATTGCTTATTACTTATAAAGCCCTGAATGGTTTAGCACCTCAGTATTTGAATGAGCTCCTTTTACATTATAATCCTCTACGTCCGCTACGTTCTCAAAACTCAGGCAATTTGATAATACCTAGAATATCAAAATCAACTGCAGGCGGCAGATCCTTTTCCTATTTGGCGCCTAAACTCTGGAATAACCTACCTAACATTGTTCGGGAGGCAGACACACTCTTGCAGTTTAAATCTAGATTAAAGACCCATCTCTTTAACCTGGCTCACACATAACATACTAATATGCTTTTATTATCCAAATCCGTTAAAGGATTTTTAGGCTGTATTAATTAGGTAAACCGGAACCGGAAACACTTCCCATAACACCCGATGTACTTGCTACATCATTAGAAGAATGGCATCTACGCTAATATTTGTCTGTTTCTCTCTTGTTCCGAGGTCACCGTGGCCACCAGATCCAGTCTGTGTCCAGATCAGAGGGTCACAGCAGTCCCCCGGATCCAGTACGTATCCAGACCAGATGCTGGATCAGCACCTAGAAAGGACCTCTACATCCCTGAAAGACAGCGGAGACCAGGACAACTAGAGCCCCAGATACAGATCCCCTGTAAAGACCTTGTCTCAGAGGAGAACCAGGACAAGACCACAGGAAACAGATGATTCTTCTGCACAATCTGACTTTGCTGCAGTCTGGAATTGAACTACTGGTTTCGTCTGGTCAGAGGAGAACTGGCCCCCCAACTGAGCCTGGTTTCTCCCAAGGTTTTTTTCTCCATTCTGTCACCGATGGAGTTTCGGTTCCTTGCCGCTGTCGCCTCTGGCTTGCTTAGTTGGGGACACTTCATCTACAGCGATATCGTTGACTTGATTGCAAATAAATGCACAGACACTATTTAACTGAACAGAGATGACATAACTGAATCCAATGATGAACTGCCTTTAACTATCATTTTTGCATTATTGACACACTGTTTTCCTAATGAATGTTGTTCAGTTTCTTTGACGCAATGTATTTTGTTTAAAGCGCTATATAAATAAAGGTGACTTGACTTGATTACAGAGGTAATGAATTTAGGTAAATGGGTGCAGAGCCAGTGGTAGGCAAACATTAATGCCTTGAATTTGATGCGAGCAGCTATTGGTAGCCAGTGCAAATTGATAAACAGAGGTGTGACGTGTATTCTTTTCGGCTCATTAAAAATTAATCTTGCTGCCGTGTTGAAGTTGAAGTCACTTCCGTGTAGGCTTCACGAGAGAGAGGGGAAGATTGCAGCTTGGTCCAAACTCAAGACAGAGTACTGACAGACAGGGCTTGCAAGTCACCTACTCGCTTGACCGAGCATCATGACCCTAAAGCCGGCTGTTTGAAGTGGCTAAAAAGAGCCTTGAGGGCCCTCAGGACTATAGACAAGTCCCATGCTGGCACAGTCCTAGGGTCCAGCACTACTCAGTGGGGGAACTTGTCGCTTTGGGAAGGGACACTTCCTGGCTGTCCGGCGGCTCTGTTGAATCCCAGTCTCTGGCTTATGTGAGAGCTGATCCTGCGTCGTCTTTATAGGCTGTGTGTGGACTCTGTCTTGGGGCGGCTTGAAAAAGTCACCTAACTGGGGCCCTCAGGCAGAACATGATGCATCGCTTGCAACGTCCTTTGAGCCTCTGTGAAGCACTCCGTGAAGTCATCCACGGCAGGGCCAAAGAGTCCTTAGGAGAGATCTGGCAATCGAGGAAAGAGATCTTTTTTGGCATCCCTGATGTCCATCATGTTTAGCCGAAGGTGTTGCTCGAGCACCACTAGGCTAGCTATGGCCTTGCCCACTGCCTGTGTTGCCACTTTGGTATTGAAGCATGCAGGCGCTGGGAAGATGCAGCATCACTCAAGCCCAGGAAGATGGCCCCAATGTTCCGCTTCTTCTTCCCCTTGGGAGAGATAGGAGCCGGGAGAAAAGAGGGGGGAGGACCGCATTCGTGGAAGAAGGTGATCCATGAGCGAACCAGGCGAGACTTATATTCTCTCAATGAGAACGTGAAGACTCAGTGAGTGCATCCTCTGCGTGGGGAAACCCCCAGACAGGCGACACACTCATCATAACCGTCTCCTTTCTGTCACCGGGTGATGCAGGGGTAGATATCCGTCCACTGCCGGTGACTTGATTCTGTGGCGGAAGCGAAGAACAGTCCGAGATTCTTGGCTTCTTCGGCTTCGTCACAGAGTCAGTGAAGAGATGTTCTCATTGCTGATTAGCTGAAGGAGAAGATTTTGATCAAATGGAGCTCCAGGCCAATTGATTGTATTAAACATTTTAATATTTCCCTGCTCAGCCTAGTAGGTGGTCTTTTTTATTCTCCTCCAAGCTCGAGTTCTCTACCGGTGAACTAGGAGTTTAAGTACTCTCTCTTTCTCTCTTTCTCTCTCTCTCTCTCTCTCTCTCTATATATATATATATATATATATTTAAAATATACACATACATGGAATTTGCTATATACACAAAATACTGTTTATTCTATCAGAATTTTATGTAATTTCAGGATGCTAACTTTAATTTTTATGCCGATGCTTCTGTCATGTATAGCAGCGCTTCCTCTGGACAGCAAGCCTTGTCTAAGCTTCAGTCAGCCTTTAATATTATTCAGTTAAGGCTTCACAGTTTAAAACTTGTTCTGAATACTGATAAAACCAAGTATATGTTATTTTCCAAATCAAAAAAAACTTGAAAATAATTTAGTATCTCTTCAGACCTTTCAAGGTACAGTGATTGAATTAGTAAAAGAGTACAAATATCTAGGCATCATAGTTGATGATGGATCTTTTAGCTCTCATATCACTCAACTGAAGAATAAACTGAAAATCAAGCTTGAGTTTTATTTCAGGAACAAGTTTTGCTTCTCTTTTATTTGTAAAAAAGAAATTAGTCTCTGCTACTTTTCTCCCTGTCCTTGATTACGGTGATGTTGTATATCAGTTTGCACCTTCTTATCTTCTTTCTTCCTTAGATGCCGTTTATCATGGTGCTCTAAGGTTTATATCAGATTGTAAATCTTCAACTCATCATTGCACTTTGTACCACAGAGTAGATTGGCCTTCTCTGTCTATCAGAAGAAAGATGCAATGGTACTTAATTATTTACAAAGCCTCTTGGGGTTGTTGCCTTCTTATCTTTGTTGTTTTATGCAACAGAAAATTATCAAGAATTATTTTCTTCGTTCGCATAACTTTTATACTCTTTCTGTTCCTTGTACTCGAACTGAGCCTGGTAAGCGCCGTTTGATTGGAATTTCCTCCAATCTAAATTAAAATGAGAAAATCTGCTGACTCTAGACCATTTCAAATCAGTTATCCGGCAAATGGAAGTTGATCTAACTATATGCAACTGCTTTTAAGTGTTTTTAATCTGTTTGTGTGATGTTTATCTGTGATGTAATTGATTGTACTGCTGCACATTTTGACCAGGACACTCCAGTGAAAGAGATTTTTAATCTCAGAGAGCTTTTTCTGGTTAAATAAAGGTTAAATAAAAAAAAAAGAATTCCACTGTTAGGTTTATAGGGTGGAAAAACGGATTGGAAAATATTGAGCTAAGTCATCCATAGCTCTTTGAGTAATCAACATTTAGCGAGCTAACCTTCTACAGATTAACAGAACTTTTATAACTTGTTGTCATAAAAACAAACAAAGAAGCTAGGAGTGAGATCTGAAGCTTACCTCAGTTTGTACAGTTGAATTCCAGTAAGAAAAATAGATGATGTCACACTGAAAATGGTCTCGATGAAATTGCAGTTGGTTTTGCATGGCGAGAAAGTATGTACTAAGAGGGTGGAAAATGACTACAGGGACACGGTGAATTATAAAAACAATAGATATATATTTTCACATGATTTATATGTATGATTAGAGGCAGTTTAGCCTAGTCTATAACATAATTAAAACATATTTTGAGTTTTTTTTATTTTTATTTTTACAAATCATTTCATGGTTTATATTTCTTGTGAAAGTTGGGGGGACATAAAAAATTTAATTCATATATCAATAAATACAATACTATTTAAGCCATTTCTTATAAATATGTGACTCATTTTAGAGGACATATGAGTAAATAAATCATGTTGAGGTTGTCTCTGTGTACTGGAAGCTTGTGACACTAAAACAAATTCCTTGTATGTGCAAACATACTTACCAATAAAGCTCTTTCTGATTCTGATTTAAACAAATTAAACTGCATAACGTTTAACACACATATGGAACAACATAACCTGTCTAATGTGTACAGATTAATCTGAAAATAAGCTGTTATTGTTTGTGAAGTCTGAAGGTCTACTGGACAAGAAACATGACCTAAGCACCATTCAGTATACAAATAAGAGTCTTTGAGTATAAACATATATATGAGTATAAACATCTATAAAATCACACAAAGACTCTTATTTGTATTCTGAGAGGTGCTTAGGTCATGTTTCTTGTCATTAAATTCAAAGTAATCCTACAAATTTAACAAACAACACAGATTATTTTGAATTCAAAACGACACACTTTGATATTTTACATGTACACACTGTGTATTTTAATGTAATGTAAATTCAAGTTATCTGCGCTGACAATCAGTTTCTGTGTAATTATTTAGCAAGGATCTTCTTCTTCTTCTTCTTCCTTGGGTTTTTAAGGCAGTTGGTATCCAATATGTTACATTACTGCCATCTGTTGTCTATTATCATGTCACTTTTTTATTATATTCTTTTTTCCAGTCCAGTCCTCTTTAAAAAATAAAACAAATATTTCTTTCCTTGCTCACTCTTTCCACATCCTAATATACTTTTTAAATTGTACTGTCCTATACCAATTTCTTGTAAGCTATATTTCAACTCTTGTCTTTCTTTTATAAATTTCCTGCATGACATAAAAATGTGACTAACTGTTTCTTCCTCTTGGCATTCATCGCATTGGCCTGTGGGATGTTTTCCTAACATATGAAGAGTTCCACTTAACTTACAATGCCCAATCCTAAGTCTTGTTATTATCACTTGTTCTGTCCTTCTATTTGACATCTCTCTTATACTGCCTACTTTATTTTGAATCATGTATAGTTGTCTTCCTTTACTTTCATGATCCCATTGATGTTGCCATATTTCCATTATCTTTTTCCACACTAGACTCTTCCCTTCTGATTTTGACAATTTAATTTCCATGTCAACATGTTCTTTTTTTGTTGCCTTTTTTGCCAATTTATCAACTTTCTCATTTCCCTGTATGCCCACATGTGCTGGTATCCACATATATGTTATATTTTTCCCTTGTCTACATACCCTTGAATTTAAAACCAAGATTTCATATAATATTTCTTGATGACTACTAGCTTTTCCAGTCCTCATACTCATAAGAGCTGATACTGAGTCACTGCATACTAGAATGTTAATATCCCTGCATTGTTCAATCCATTCTAATGCAACAAGTATAGCACATAATTCAACTGCATAAACATTTATGCTGTCAGATGTTCTTTTGCTAATTCCTATCTCATATTTAGGGATGTATACCGCAGACCCTGTCGCATCTGTTTGTAGGTCCTTTGACCCATCTGTATAAATCTCCGTATTGTCCTTATACTTGTTCTTATATTTAAAATATTCATTGATTATATCTATATTTCTGTTACAACCTTTAATTACTAAAAGCTCTAGATCAACCTTCGGAATTTCCAATGTCCAAAATGGCTTAACAGGCCATAACACAGTATTAGCAAATCTTTTATTATACACTTCCATTTCTTTTGCAATTAAATCAGCTGTCCAGCTAAAACTTTATTTCTTTCTTCTCTCCTTTTCCCAACACTTTTGTAATACCTTTTTTGTTGGATGACTATCCTCACGCCCTCGAAGATTTATCCAATAGTTTGCAGTCAGTTGTTTCCGTCGAAGCCACAATGGCATTTCACCTCCCTCCACCTGAAGTGCACATACTGGAGAAGTTTTAATTGCCCCTAAACATATTCTTAAGGCACACGCTTGCACAATATCCAATTCAGCTAATGTTGTCTTTGCTGCTGACCCATACGCAATACTCCCATAGTCTAATTTAGATCTTATTAAAGCAATGTATATATATTTTAAAGCTGAAACACTTGCACCCCACTCCAACCCAGCAAGACATCTCATCACATTTAGCACTTTCTTACATTTATTAACTGTATACTTTATATGTTCTCTCCATGTTAGTTTTGTGTCAAAGTATATTCCCAAGAAACGAAAACATTCTACTTTCTCTAACATACTTCCATACATTTTCAGCTTAATTTCCTTATTCTTCTTTTTATTTGTAAAAACCATTACTTTTGATTTTTCCACTGAAAACTTAAATCCCCATTTTAATCCCCAATTTTCAACTTGATCAATTCCTTCCTGCATCTTCTTTAAAATATACTCAACATTTCTACCTTTCTTCCATATAGCACCATCATCTGCGAATAGAGACCTCCCTATATCCCCTGGAAGATTTAAATAAATATCATTAATCATAATGGAGAATAAAGTTGGACTAACCACACTTCCCTGTGGTGTTCCATTTTCTACAACATATTGCTTTGATAAATCTACCCCAATTTTCACCTGTATATTCCTTCTATTTAAGAAATCCATAATCCAATTAAACATTTTCCCTCCAACTCCCATTAAATGTAATTTGATTAAAAGACCCTCTTTCCACAGCATATCGTATGCTTTCTCCACATCAAAGAATACTGCTACTACAGTTTCTTTATTCACTTGTGCCTTCCTTATTTCCTCCTCCAAAATGATCACAGGATCCATTGTATTTCTTCCTTTTCTAAAACCACTTTGACATCTAGCCATTTTATTTCTACTCTCTAAAAGATATATTAGTCTTTCATTTATCATACGTTCCATTATCTTACATATATGCGATGTTAATGCAATTGGTCTGTAACTACCAGGATTACTTGGATCCTTTCCAGGCTTCCTTATTGGAATAATTATTGCCTCTTTCCAGCTTTGTGGAAGTCTCCCTTCCTCCCACACCTTGTTGTATAAATTTAATAATTTCCCCAAACCCTCTATACTTAAATGTTTTAACATACTGTAGCACACTTCATCTTTCCCTGGAGCCGTTTTCCCTGACCTAATCTAAATGCTTTGTTTCTATTTTTCACTGCTTCTTTACATTTTCCATCCCACCATGGCACTACTTTCTTTTTACATCTTCCTTTACTCTTGGGAGTGGATTCTGCTGCTGCTGATATTATACCTTGCTTAATTTGATTATCTAATATTTCAACACTAACTTCATCTTTAGTTTGCCTAAACAACCTATCACTTTCCTCCTGGAATTTTCCCCAATCAGCTTTCTCAAAAATCCATTTTCCACTTGCTTCCCCAATACTACATACTACCTCTATATTTATTTTACACCACACCGGATAATGATCACTGCCTATTGTGCCATCCTTATGCACTGTCCAATCACATCTTGCTGCAATTTTATTTGAAACTAATGTGAGATCTAATACTGATTCTTTTCCAGTGTTAACATCAATTCTTGTACCTACACCATTATTTAAGCACACTAAATTCTTCTCATCTATCATTTCTTCTATTATTTGACCATTGTAATCACTTTTTTTACTCCCCCACACAGTATTATGTCCATTAAAATCCCCACACCATATAATATTATTACAATTTTGTCCCTCTATCTTTTCTAGCTTAGTTTTCTCTAGTCTTTTACAAGGATTATAATAATTACAAATCACCAACTCTCTCTTTCCTGCCCATACTTTCACTACTACATATTCTTGTTCATTTCCCACTCCTAAGATTTTATACGGTATTCCTTGCTTTATAAATGTAACACACCCTCCTCCTCCCCCCTCCCTTCTATCATACCTTACCGCCACATAATCATATAAAACAAAATCCAATTGAGGTCTTAACCAAGTTTCTTGAATGCACACTATCTCTGGTTTTTCTACCCTACTACCAACAAATTGCTTAAAATCCTGCCCATTAGCTAAGAGACTTCTCGCATTCCATTGTAAAATCAGCATTATTAGGATTAAAAACCTAATCATGATGCCTCCTGACTTGCTTGCATCCTGAGTTCATCATTTATTTCCTCCCACTTCAGCCCTATCATGTCCAAATGGTGTTCTGCCGCTTTCACAATTACTTGAATTCTTTCTGTTTTTGACTTAATCTCATGTGTTGCATTAATTACTCCTGCAATGAATGTGACCAGTTTCTTTTTTTCTATCCATGCTTTCCTCATCCCTTGCTGATCATCCATTTCCTCTTGTCCTTTATTCACTCTTCCCTCTATATTCTGATTCCTCTGTCCATTCATCTTAACTGCTTCAGCATATGACACCTTCTCTTTTAGTCTTATCTTCTGTACCTCCACCTCTTTTTTAAGTGCTTCACATCCCCAGTATGCTACACTATGATTTCCTCCGCAGTTACAACACTTAGGTTTTGTTCCCTCACCACACATCCCATATTCATGTTCACCTCCACATCTAGCACACCTTCTTTTCCCCTTACACATTTTAGCAGTGTGCCCAAACTCCTGACAGTTGTAGCATCTCATTGGTTTCTGTACATATTCTCTCACATTATATCTTACATATCCAAAGTATACCTCTTTAGGTAACTCTTTCTCCTCAAATTCAATCAGTATTGACTCAGTGTCCTTTTTCTCTATTCCTTTGGTCAATCTTTTGACACTTTTCACTGTGAATTTATTCACTCTCATGTTTTCCAGTATTTCTTTATTATTGATATTAATGGGAATCCCATAAATCACTCCTTTACCTCCGTTATCTCTCTTTTCTCCAACTTTTACAACCCTCTGAACCTTAACTTTACCAATATATGTCATCCTTTTAGCTTTGTCTAACTGGGTCCCATTTTCACATCCAATTAGCAAATTCCCATCTCCTAAAATCCTTGCATATTTCACTTCCCCAATCTGATTCTTGATGATTTTTGTTAATTTAATCGGGTCAATTTTCTTAACTCCGCCTTCTTCTTCAAATCTGACAACAACATTCAATATTCCTTCCTTTACTGTTTTTTCCCCTTTTCCACTTTCATCACTTTCTGATTCTCCAATGCTAGATGCATGATTTTTCTTTCTTTTCCGACTCTCTCCCTTCTTTCCCTTACCAGCACTTTCCCATTCATTTAGCTTCCTCTCATCTTCCTCACTACAAGCCATGTTATTACTCTCACTGTCAGAGTCATTTCCTACCATCTCCTACGGATTGCAAGGAACTCCGTGAGACCACCGTTCCGGACCTATACAGGCCGTCGGTCGATAATCCCACTGCAAATTCCTCACACAACCCTTTTCCCTTCTTTTTATTTATTTATTTAAACTGTATTTATATTACCTTTACTTCTCAGTCCTAGTCTTTCCTCCTAGTTATTTGTCACAATGTTTGCCTCCGTGTCAGTCAAAATACTTCCGCTCACGTCAGTCTGCACGCGTAGAATATTCTCTAGCTTTAGCAAGGATCACTTGAGCGGATTTAACTTTATATCTAATGTATGAATGATCTGATTTAACATGTGGAACTAATTACACGGTCTCCAGCGGGACTGAGACTGAGAGCGCCCCCTGCAGGATCACACACACACAGCGAGCGGAAGTGCGGCCGACTGCTTCCGGTGGCGGGGGTTAAAGCTTCCCGTGTGTGTTTGTGTGTGAATCGCTGCTGCACAGAATGGAGGTCACCAGACAGAGTAAGACGATCAAAATAACCAAAAACATCACCTTTAAACCCCAAGCACACACACACACCGCGTGCGCTATAGTGACGACGCGTGTGTGTGTGTGTGTGTGTGTGTGTGTGAGCGTGTGTTAATGTGCGTCAATCTGTGTGTCGTGCAGATTTTAAGGAGGTTCTTCCAGAGGTGTGTAGCGCTGTGCAGGAGGCGGACTTCATCTCTATAGACGGAGAATTCACAGGTCAGTGTGTAGATGAGTAGATCGTGTGTTAAAGTGTGTGTGTGTGTGTGAGGGAGGGAGAGAGCGATATCGTGTGTGTGTGTGTGTGTGTGTGTGTGTGTGTGAGGGAGGGAGAGAGCGATATCGTGTGTTAAAGTGTGTGTGTGTGTGAGGGAGGGAGGGAGAGAGAGAGAGCGATATCGTGTGTTAAAGTGTGTGTGTTGTAGGAATCAGTGATGGGCCGTCAGTCAGTGCTCTGACCAATGGACTGGACACACCAGAGGAGAGATACACCAAACTGAGGAAGGTACAGAACACACACACACACATACAGAAACACGTAAAAACGTCTCGAATATAAACAATAGATCATTATGTCAATTCATAAATGAAGTATAATTTCCAGAATATGCACAATGGACTGGTAGAACATGACTGAAGTCTAATGTGGTCTGTTATGAGTAGATCTGATCCTCTAATTAAGCCTGTAGCTTGATCAGTAATTAGTGAAGTCGTTGCACCTGCTGTAAGAGTAAACCAGACCCCGTCTGAGATGAACGTGGAGTCAGACGAGCAGGTTTAGAGTTTGGTCTGGATCTGTTGATCATATCAGTCCTGAGCTTCAGTTCAGGGTTTATATTGCTGTGAGGCAAGACTTCTGTATGTGGAGATGACAAAAACGAACTTCGGTCAAAGTGAAGACCTGTTTCTGGATGATAGACCGATCCGGATGATCTTGATTTGTGTGGATCGTTAGTGTGTGTGTCGATCAGATGATCCGCTGTGCTCCGTGTGTGTTAATGCTCTGCTGGTTTCCTGCAGCACTCCATGAACTTCCTGCTCTTCCAGTTTGGCGTCTGCACCTTCAGATACGACCAGAATCAGTCCACGTGAGCACCAGAGCCGTGTCTGTCTTTCATCTGTGTGCCGTTGTTGGGTTTCTAAAGCGTTCCCCAGCTCTCTCTGATTTGATCTAATGTTATGATTGGTTCCTCCAGGTTTAGATGTTAAGATGATCTGTCTGTGTCTCACAGGTACATCACTAAAGCCTTCAACTTCTACATCTTCCCCAAGCCCTTCAGCCGCACGTCTCCAGACATCAAGTTCATCTGTCAGGTGAGAGACCGCGTGTGTCACTAGTGATCCAGCTAGTCTGACTCGGATTCATCATCCTCCTCCTCCTCTTCCTCCAGAGCTCCAGCATTGATTTCCTGGCCAGTCAGGGCTTCGACTTCAACAAGGTCTTCCGCAGCGGTCAGTGACTTTGACTTCCTGTCCTGTGATTGGCTGGTGAAGTGTGCAGTGTGTTTGCTTGACAGCTGTGGTTGCCGTAGGGATCCCGTACCTGACCCAGGAGGAGGAGTCTCAGCTGAGGGAGCAGTACGAGGAGAGGCGGGGCCAGATCAATGGGGCGGGGCCAGTCTCATACACGCCCACTTCAGGGACAGGTTCCTGTAAGGTGCCTGAAGACCAGAGAGACTTCATCCGGATGGTGGAGTGAGTCACACACATGCACTCCCTCACTTTTACACTCACTCATACTCGCGCACACACTCACTCACACATACACACACACTCTCTCACAAAAGCAATCACTCATACTCACACCCTCTCTTACACACTTACTCATAATCACTCTCTATCACTCTTACTCTCACTCTTACACACAAACACACTCTCTCACTATTACACTCACTCAGACACACACTCACCCTCACACACACAACAGAGCGCTCCTGTCGGGGAGAGGATCTTCAGAAACTCTGATGATGTGTTGCAGGCAGAAGGTTGAAGCTCTTCTGAAGAACTCTGATCAGACTCTGGATCTGGAGCCCTGCACCGGGTCAGAATCACACTCCTGTTACTCCGACATTACAATACTGTGTGTGTGTGTGTAACAGATCTGAGCCGAATGTCACTCTCAATGTCGTGTGTGTTTCAGCTTTCAGAGGAAGCTCATCTATCAGACGCTCAACTCAAAGTAAACCCGTCTCTTCAGTGTGTGTGTGTGTGTGTGTGTGTGTGTGTTATGAGCTCTGTGTGTTCACCCGTCTGGTGTGGTTGTGTTTCAGGTATCCTAAAGGTCTTCACGTGGAGACGCTGGAGACAGAGAAGGTACAAACACTCACTCGTTAGTGTACACTATCATCATCATCAGGCTCTGATCGTGTGTGTGTGTGTGTGTGTGTCAGAAGGAGCGCTTCATTCAGATCAGTAAGGTGGATGAAGAGGAGAGGAGGAGGAGAGAGCAGCAGAAGCAGCAGAGAGAGCAGGTGTGTGTCTGCCTGGTCACATGATCTCTGGTGAGTGATGTCATCACTGACTGACTGTGTTACAGGAGGAGCTGAATGATGCTGTGGGCTTCTCCAGGGTTATCCGAGCCATCTCCAAATCTGTGAGTCTCACACACACACACACACACACACACTCTTATCACTCTGATGCGCACCGTCCTGACCTGCTCGTGTGTGTGACGCAGGGTAAACTGGTGGTGGGTCACAACATGCTGCTGGACGTCATGCACACCATCCATCAGTTCTGTGGGCCGCTGCCTGAGGTAACCTCATGAAGCACTGGAGGATTGTGGGAGAGTGTGACGAGTCTCAGTCTGATGTGTGTGTGTGTGTGTGTGTGTGTGTGTTACAGGAGCTGGATGACTTCAAGGAGGTGGCCATGTCTGTGTTTCCCAGGTAACCTCTGATCACATGACCACGCAGGTCTCTGTACGTGTGTGTGCACTGACTCACACTCACACACTCTCTCTCTCTCTGTGTTTCAGGCTGTTAGACACCAAGCTGATGGCATCCACACAGCCCTTCAAGGTGCGTCTCGTGTGTGTGTGTGTGTTCAGTAGTGATCTGGAGCTGTGTGTTTAATGTGTGTGTGTGACAGGAGATCATCAGCAACACATCACTGGCTGAACTGCACAAACAGCTGAGAGAGAACCCCTTCAGATCACCCACCACCGGTACACACACACACACTCAGACAAACACATTCAGACTCATGTCACACATCACTCTCTGGCCTCATGCACGTGTGTGTGTGTTCAGAGTGTCCTGAAGGCCTCCGGAGTTACGACACGTCCACAGAGCACCTTCATGAAGCCGGTTATGACGCCTTCATCACTGGACTGTGCTTCATCTCCATGGCAAACTACCTGGGTGAGTGTGTGTGTGTGTGTGTGTGTGTGTGTGTGTGTGGGATCTGCTTCCAGAAGCTGTATTTCCCCACAGGAATCTTTAAAGTCTTATGAATAACTAAGAGTAATGGAATTCATGAACCAAACCAACCAGCCACAAAAGCATATAGCAGTAATCAGTCTTCAGTAGTGTGTCTGTTGCATCGGTGTTAGAACCGCTTCAGGTCTGAACTGGGTCTGAACTGTCTGTCTGTCAGCTGGGTGATTTTACTTCTGTGTTTGTCTCCTTCTCTCAGGGTCTTTTCTCACGCCTCCAAAGACTCACATCTCTGCTCGCTCCAAACTCCTCGAACCCTTCTACAACAAGTGAGCACTGCACACACACACACACACACACACACGCAAGGGTCTGAATCTGTGTCTCATGAGTTTGTGTTTTCTAGATTATTCCTGATGAGGGTGATTGACATTCCCTACCTGAACATGAGTGGACCTGACCGTAAGACACACACACACACACACTCCTATTACTCTCAGTATACACAGTGCATCTCATTCAAGCATTGTATAGTGATAGTTATGAATGTTGTGTGTGTTCAGTTCAGCCCAAGAGAGATCACGTCCTGTACGTCACCTTCCCTAAAGAGTGGAAGACCAGCGACCTGTACCAGCTCTTCAGCGCCTTCGGTAACACCCTCTTTCTCACACACACACACACACACACACACTCTCCTCTATCTGCGTGTGCTGATCTGTGTTTGTGTCTCAGGGAACATCCAGGTGTCGTGGATCGATGACACGTCGGCGTTCGTGTGTCTCAGTCAGACGGAGCAGGTTCAGATAGGTGAGACTCAGATCTGCTGCTCCGCTTCAGTGTGAGCTGATGGTCCGCTAACGTCTGCTGTCTGTCTGCAGCCATGAACACCAGCCGCTACGCCGAGAGCTACCGCATCCAGACCTACGCCGAGTACCTGCAGTCCAGACAGAAGAGCACACACAGCAGCAGGAGGTGGACCGACGACAGCTGGGACGCTTCCTACAGCACCTCGGGCTCCAGCCGGTGAGTCCCAGAGTCCCTCAGACACGGCACGAGTCAGGCAGTGTGACCGTACCTGTGTGTGTGTGTGTGTGTGTGTGTGTTCAGGCTGCAGGCGGTCAAGAGGAGCATCAGTCCGTCTCTAGAGGAGCAGAATCACAATGCTGACAGCAGCTGGACACACTACAGCAGTGTCAAGAAGATGAAGACGGACGGTCAGTGAGTGTGCATTCACATCGACCGCCGTTACTGTGACTAACTATAACAGCGTCCACATTAAGAGACACGATCTATAGTGTAACACAAACTAAACCCAATTATAATATCAGCATACATGCCACACAACGTCAGTTATAACTGTTAGGAGAAATGTCAGTCAGTGCATTAGCGTCCACACAAATCTCTATAATTGAGAATTTAATAACACTATGGTAACGGTGATTGTGCTTGCTGTGTTTTCAAACCTGTTTTTCATTAACCTGTTTAATTTCCGTTTGTCACAGGAAGCTGCTCGCAGTCGTACGCTGAGGTCGCTGGCTCCGGTGATTGGCCCAGACTGCAGTAAGTGCCCCGCCCCTTTAACTCTCACATGATGTCATGGTCATGTCACTCAGTCTGATTGGCTGCTGTTTGTCCAGACCTGATGAGGGTGGAGCCTCTGTGAGTCCAGTGCAGGAGGAGGCGGAGCCTGAGGAGTCCTCAGCCAATCAGAATCAAGGTAAAAGGAGCCGCAGACACAAGAAGAGGAAGTCAGACGGTGAGCGTTTACATTGATGTACGGTGTGTATCTCCCGTCCTCTGAACTTGACTGTTTGTTTTCTGTCGCACAGCTTCTGAAACAACGCCACCGGCGCTCTTCGACGTTCCTCAGGTGTGGTAACGAAAGCTCCGCAGCCAATCGGAAGCCTCGCTCAGTCCAGGTGTAATCGACAGCCAATCAGAAGACTGCACTTGACCCCTGACACCCAGCGTGTGTCGTCTGCGACCTCCCGTGACCTCTCCTTGCGTGGCCCAAGTTCAGTGCGTTTTAAAGGTGCTGAAGATACTGAGCCATTTCCTGTCTGAATATGAGTGTATGAGTGTGTCCTGTAGTATTTTAATGTGGTTTCTGACTGTGCTCCCTCGTTTTAGTGTCGACGTGTCCTGCAGGTTTATTTATTCCTCGTGAGGGTTTGTTCTTTAGTTTAACAGTGATTTAATGGTGAGAAGAAAAAAAAACAACGCGTGTCAAAGAATGTCTGATGTCATCATGAATGTCCTGTTCATATCCTTGTATTTTTTTTTTGTATGAGATGTCAAAATGTTCCCTTTTCCAGGGGAGATGAAATTAAAGAGTCTTTCTTAGTACGTCTGTGTTGGGCTGTTCATTCAATCTGAACCGAGTTGATGAATGGTTCACTTTGCCTTCAGATCGTTCTGATATTCAGTATGACATGAACTTACAGATTCATAATGACCCAGGGGACCAAAACTAATGCACACAAAAAACGGTGTAAAACATGCCAGTTCAAGACGTTTAAGTGTATGATTGATCCTCAGACCTTACTGGCAGATTATAGCAAAAGGGAAGCGACTTTCAAGCAGCTCTATATTTAGAGCGGAGTGATGGGACCAAAACTTTTACACAGTCTTTTTCATACACTAAATTAGTCTCATATTTGGAAGTAAAGCCTTATTTCATAACATTTTTGCATCATTTTACTGCGAATTAAATTCGAAGAAAGTTACATCAGACTGTTTTATTACCAGGCTGCTGCTTTAGATGTGACGCTGTTATTTACTTTGCGCCGAGTTTAAACTCAATCCAGTTTGGCGCTTAAATTCAAATCTCCTCAACCGTTCTCTCGGACGGTTTAACGGCAGCGCTGCGCGAATGACACGTTCATCTCTGCCTCTTTAATGACCGTTACAGCACGACATAAATATGGACTATATAAGCAAAAACAGGTATGTTGAAAGACAAAATACAACTGAATAAATATTTCGTCTCGAAATGTCAATCCAATAATGTACTTTTACCTCAGGAAAAGCATTCAGAGTTGCATGTTCGTTAGGAAAATCAACTGTTGAGTTGAGTATAATGCCAAATATAAGCTTTCATTTAGCTTGTTAATTGTTCGTGATGTTTTAATTGTATAAGCATTGACAGCCACTTAAATGATGTTATAGTTGTCAAATGCTTCTAATTAAAGAATAAGAACGCTGACTTTTTTTCTTTAACTCAAAACTAAAAATGTGTTTCTGGGTCACGGTAAATCAAAATGATAAAGTGTATAGTATTTTGATAGCTAGGCTATTCAGAGTCACTGTTTATGCGTGTTTTTTAAACTGGCCTTGTGTGCGATTCAAAGTGCCCCGATTATGGGTTATCTTCATATTTTGATTTAGGGAGTCCACAACAACAGGTTGACATGCATGCAGTATCAAAAATCACGCCATGTAATTTACATTTATTTGAAATTTTATTTGAAAATAAATAGCAATGGAATTTGATAGCTTAATTGGGCTCTATTGTTAATTTTAACTTAGAATATTATTGTAAAGTACCAACTTGAGAGGGTTATATTTTACAGCCATTTTAAGTCTTTATGATTGATGGATATTGAATCAAATCAGTTAAATTTAAGAATCAAATTGAAATCTCAGCACTTGATGTGTCAGTTAGACTGTGTACCTCTTATGCTCATTACACGTGTAAAAGATATTGGATAAATTAAAAAGAAAAAAAAAGAGAGCGCAGCAGAAGCATGAGCTGTATATTCAGTGTCTCGTAGAATCTGAGGATTTGCTGGATTCAGAGACACAGGAAGTAGAAGAGCAGAGAACAGCAGAGGAACAGGAAGCTCTGATTGACGCTCTTAGCATCGTTATATGGGAATCTAGGCCTATAGTTGGATTTTTTAACCTTGTTATATGTGAATTTGGGCCTGACTCTTTTAGCATGGTAATACGTGAGTCTCTGGATGACGCTTTGGTTGATACTTTCATCAGCGTTATTTCTGAAGCCTTGGGTGATGTTCTTATCCCCGTTACATAGGTCCCCCTCACAGTCACAACATGAGACGTCCCGAATAAAAGAACAGTTTAAGGCCCCACAAATATATTTAGAGGCACAGCCTTTGACAAGCATTGGGGGGCCTCTGTTAGTCACTGAAGAAAAGAGAGAAAACACAGGTTTAGTCTGAGTTGTCACTGATATGTGAGATGTGACCATGGACCACTGAACCACCTTCATAACGGTTCATTTTTTTATTTTATTGTTGTTTCTGCATCATCTGAAGCTGAGTAAATCATCTCTCCAGTGATGTGTGGTTTGTTCGGAGGACAGTATTTGTCTGAGATACAACTATTTGAAAATCTGGAATCTGAGGGAGCAAAAAAATCTAAATATTGAGAAAATCATCTTTAAAGTTGTTCAGATGAAGTTCTTAGCAATGCATATTACTCATCAGAAATTAAGTTCTGATATATTTACAGTAGGAGATTTACTAAATATCTTCATGAAACATGATCTTTACTTAATATCCTAATGATTTTTGGCATTAAAGAGAAATGTATAATTGTGCTACATCTGTGCTACTGATGACTGCTTCTGTGCTGCAGGGACACTGATGTATTAAAAGTTTAATAAGATGAAAAATAAGACCCATTAATCCTTTGGTGTTGTTTGTTTTTATTTATTTATTTTTTTCTCAACGAAATGATTGTTCCAAATTTAGGGACCAAGCACCAAAGATGCCGAGGCACCTCTTGTATCCGTTTTCTTCTTCTTTTCTTGCTCCGCTCTCGGGTCTATGGAATCACAGAACCACTTGTGGGAAAGTTAGGAGATTTGGCGCTCAGACAGAGAACAGTCTCATCATTAACCTTAGCAAGTTTGGAGTCCCAATCTAAAACTCCCTAGCGCCACCAATAGGCCATATGATTTGGTTCATGATTTTCATGTCATATATACATTTACATGAACTATTGCACTCTCATTAATGGAGATAAGCACTGAAATTACATTAATTCCTCTTACACAGAAGTTCAACCAAAATTATATGAGTTTAGACATTTGTAGTGGACGTGCTTTGATCTATTTTACATTTATTGTGTTTTTATGTAGCATTTTGTATTTTAGGATATTTTATGGTACTAAATTATATTTATGGAATGGTTATGATCCATTTATTACCTGCTCACCACTTTCTGAACACAGTCTTGAAAATTAAATTCCAACTTAAAGTGTCAAACCTTGAATCCTTTGGAGTTTGATCTCTTACTTTAAAAGACACTTGGCAGATTATTGCTCAAGTGAAAAATAAACGTTCTAAGTATGTTTATTATTAGAAAAACATGCACAAAAATACAATGTTAAAATTTACGATGAAATATATATTTTCCAACCTTTTTGAATCAAGTCGAGACGCTTCAAGAAACGAATGAACGTCTATGAACTGAAGGAAATCATCATTTGGTGGAGCATCCTTTGTGTTTAAAGCAGTTTTTGTCCTCGGTGCACGAGATAAAGTCACAGTTAGTTTTTTATTCAGTGGAGGAAACGGGCTTCCATCTGAGAGAAAGCTCATGAAAGGGAAGAAATCTATAATATCACAGAAAATCTGAGTCCATAATCCATAATGAGGCTTCCTCCAGTGAAAAGGTCCATCTCTTGTCTGTTTTGGACTGTAAAAAGGGCTTGATCTCTGCAGATTTTTCTCCTGAATCAGACCAGATGACTTTTTCAATGAAAAAAGCAATTAATAGAGAACATTTTTGGTGAATGAACTATTCCCACAAACCAGTTTTCTGTTTGTTAATCACAAGCTGTTCATTCATTTGTAAGATCTCCTGTGTTGTGCTTTGAGCTCAGTATGATGTATATGGTATAGTTTTGGGTACTGTACAGGAATACAGGGTCCCTGTTCTCAGTGGTCTGTGTTTCACTGGGGCCTGGAGTCCTAGATGTGTGCCCTTCACCTGCAACAGCCAGGTCAGTGGTGTTAAATTAAACTGTAACCATGCAGGTTATCAGTGAAGTTACGTTTGCTAGTAATACGTACAGTGCTTCATTTGTAAATTGCGAGGTACCGGAACAAAGCGGGGAAACGGATCCGGCACGTGATTACAGAAGGGAGAGGTAACGGAGCACCTGCGCAATCACATTGCTGGACCAGTTTAAGTGATCAAGAGCGTGCATCAGTTGCTTATAGGGTCTGTAAGGTCATGATTAACATGCAAATGCCAGGCCTGAAAACTTTTCTGAGGGGGACTATGTGTCGCATGGTTTTAATAAATCTCGCAGCTTTCAAGTTTAGAATGAGGGAAATTCCTGCATTTATTCAACATAGCTTGTAGGTTTGAATAATAAAATAAATCCACACAAAGTGTAAGATGAAATCAGTCATTTGAATCCATGAGCTCTCTCATCAGCGCATCAGTGACCAGCACTCACTCGCATCGGGACAGCTGACACAACGGTCACTTGACTCATCGGGTCATTGTTGCATTGTCACAAAAATGGATAATAATTTGCACACCTTTTTAAGAATTTTAAGCCATTTGGTACTCACGCGCTCCGAAGGCTGTATTATGTGCCCTCACAGTCACATCCAAAGCTCGTGCGTGTAAAGCTGACTCGTGAGTATTATATAAGAGACATTTTCCGTAGTTTGCTGAGTTTAAGCAATCAAATACAAACAATATGATGTCTGATGGGTGTCGACAAATAAAACTGTTTCATGGCACACTCTACTAAAATACAGGGGGGAAAAGAAAGAATAGGGGGAACAAATCAATAATTAAACTCTGCGTCGTCAGTGTCGGTGTTGTATCAGACACGTGCAATTAACATCAGGCTATATAAAACAAGCTCAAATGGAGTTAACCAGGTCTTTGGCCGGCGAATGAGGAGATCTGTGTTTTGTCCTCATCTGAGGAAAGTGCACTGTAAAGCTCACCATTATAGTGATTAGCGTTCCCTTTGGTTGGGCACTTGAAACTTCATTTATGTTACTATAATTTTCTCTCTATTAATGGAGAAATGCATCATGAATTCTTTGAATTTGATTTTAAAGAAAAGTAATAAATAGATTGCTTTTATAAAGTGACCTATTTCTTAATTAAAGCATTTTTATGTGTGTGTTTAATAATGACCTTTTTGAGATTTTATTTTTCATAAATACCTTGATATGCTTTTTATATAATCCTTGAATAGTGAGTGGTAAATTGCTGAAGTCACACACAGACTTAAACATTCATCACGTGAATCACAACAATGGTAACAATTAAATTAAATTGATTTTCATTAATTGTAACATTTTATTTGCTCTTTTTGTTGTGCTACTGCTGACACAAGACAGCAAATAAAAATGGCAAATAAAAACAACAACTTTAAAACAAAGCAACTGCATAATTTATTCTGCACAATGCATTCTGGGAGTCAGTGAGTAGCTATACTAAGTCATGAGTAAACCTAAATGAAAGGATCAAGTACCCCCCCTACAGTTCTTTTTTAGTTACTAGAACTCTTGTGTAAGTTAACTATACTAACTAAGCATTTGTCAGTACAACATACTATTCCTATTTCACTTTACTTAGTTTTTTCAAGGCAATCAGTTTGCATGCTTTTTTAAGTAAGCCCAACTTATTAGATTTTACAGTGTGCGTGCATAAATGCCATCATCACCTTTTACAGGTTAGGATATAACGTTTATTTTTTTTGCTGTTTAATACACTTGGCCAAAATCTCATGATATAAACGATTAAGCACTTATGCACAGCAGGATATTTAAAATGTACAAGAGTATTTTGGCTAGATGGGAAAAAAAACCTACTTCTCCAGTCTTCAAGCACACAAACAATAGTCTTAACAGACCTAGTGTTTGAGTAAAGAAAATGCTGTACTATTCAAACAGTTATTTGTTTACCCTTGCTTTGCGAATAAGCGGAGATCTGTCTCCTCCAGCTGCGCGCGTGCGCGTACGCGTCAATCTGAGTGAAGGCGCGTGACGTGACGAGGTCTCGCGAGAGCTTGAGGATCCAATGGCGTAATGAAGTTTTACAAGCTCCTTTAAATACTTATCAGTGGTTAAATATTTCTAAAACCCTGTGATTTAAAATAATAATAACGAACTGTAATAGAGAGATGAATTTTGGATAGTTTTTCACGGCACATCTCTATTCTCTGTCTGCCATACGGAAACGCCGCCCCTGGAGGATTCGGCTTGGGCTAGTTGCATATCTTCAAATGCAAATAAGATCTACACTGCTACTGTAAATGTTAACCAGTTCATTTAAAACAAATGTTTGGGACCGGTGAATGTATTAAATACACTACTGTTCACAAAATGAAAGTTGAACTCATGGTGTTTATACACAGCTACATAATGTATTTTTATCTTACCAATTATGTAAATATACAAATTACTAATTTCTCGGAAATGTTTGTATTACATTGATTTTTTAAAATAAAATATTTACCTCGTGAGACGTGGGCTGCGAATTATCTTTATATTTCTCAGTTGTGCACATACATCAGTCTGTTTCATCATTATTGTCACAACATATTTTATTATTTTACACAGTAAAGTAATACATGACTAATTTTAATATCTGTTTTATCTGATAATTAATGCAAAATAATAACAATATACATAGGGGAGAGCGGGGTAAGTTGTCACACTTTTCAAACTGTCTAACATTTAATGAGCACCGTAGATCAAAATGATATAAATGTCATACCAAATGAAAGAATGAAGTCTTGGGCACATATGTTGTTTTCATTACATTTTCATATCTTATATCATTATGGAGTTGTAGACTGTTGAAAAGAGAATGTGCACTTGTGACAATTTGCCCCATCGACAGGTAAGTTGTCACACTAGACTATCTAAAAATAAGAACACAACTATTTAATTCTGATTATTGATTTTAACTTTAAAATTCAACCAGAACTAGAAATGTAAAAAAATCATGCCTATAGAATTTGGAAAAAACTATTATTTCAATCCAAACAATACACATTTCAATCAAAACGCGTTTTAATGGGCAAGACCACTTTACTTTGAACTTTAAACTCAAACGTTCTCTGGCTTGCACATAGATCCATGATAACTGAACGAAATACTGCAGATAACTCACTTAACTTGTTTAACAAAACAGATTCCCTGTATCTGACTAATCAGACTCATCTTCAGAGTCATAATTCTGGCACACCTAAATCGCCTGGACTGAAGTGCAAGCATCATGGGCCCATTTGTTGATTTATACACATTTTTCCCAGGTCTCTTTTGGAAGAATGTTTGAAAATGGCTCCACAAAGTCGAGGCAGAAGCACTCTTCATCATCTGATGATGACTCTCCTATTATTTTTCTTCTTTTAACTGCCTTGTTTTTAGTAGGTGCAGATTTTGACTGGCATACAACACTTTTGAAACCACTTTTAGCTAGATTCAGCCCTATTCTTTTCTACTTCTAGTAGCTTTTCTATTTCTAAGAATTGCTCTGGAGTTGGTAGTCCGCTGTCAGCAATAGCATTGCTGGGTTAGGGTGAGCTGGTGATAGCAGAAGCATAACTGGGCATGCTAGACAGAACAGACTTGCTGCTGGAGCCTGGCAGGGCAGGGTTCTGAATGGGTCGATCTGTGACATAGGATGCTGCAAAACCAGTTTCCAGAAATACATCTCAATGTTTTTTGAGCATGTTCTATGTGTTTTTGTACTGGGGCAATCAAGTTGTCATATGTGACGACTTGCCCCAAACTGACTTGTGTGCTAAAGTTGGCTAAATCTCAAGGTTCGCTCAATATAGCACATCAGCTAAAGTATCAAAAGAACTTTATTGTCTCCTCTATTTTGTGCAAAATAATAATTTTTAACATTCATATCTAACAAAGTTGTATTGCATAAAATTTAGAGTGGAAAATTTTTAATCTTTAAGCCATAAATAAGAAAATTGTGCTAAACTCAGATTAGAGCGATCTTGACCACATTTGAACAGGAAATTGACTATAGAAGAAGTCGTCACACAAAGTGGCTATTTGACTTTTGAGACAGAGCCTCAAGTTTTGGAGTTATGAACAGTGTGACAACTTACCCCGCTCTCCCCTACGCTGCTCATAGACAGATGATTCATGCAGCAGATCTTTCACAAAATAAATAAACATAGATAAAAACACACATGGAGGCAAACAGCGATCTTTTAATTAAGGCAAACCTACTATAATTACATTTCGTTTAATTGTACAGCTACATTTATAAACTCTGTTATCAAATAAAGTTAATAAAACATGCTTTTATCAGAAATCTCTGTGCTTCTCGTTTGACAGTCAGAAACATTGACCTAACAGTCAGAACAAAATCAGCTCTTCGAAAATGAAAAGTATTGCACATTTGAGTGGTTTGTGCTTGAAAGAAGAAATCCCTGTGTAACGCTGAAGCTGATCCGCATCATCAGCAGAAGAAGAAAGCAGTCTCCGCGTTGTATCTTGATGAATATCCACACAGAGGTACGAAAAAATGTAGGAAGGATGTTTCCCCATGTCTTTGATATACCACTATCTGCTGTTAACTTTGAAAATCATTAATTATATCCATCTAGCAGAGTTTCGTATGTACGTTTCCCTTACAGTAAATGCGTGGAGGTGTGAATGTGGTCTGTGTGTGATGTGTTTCAGTGTTTCTGTTGACGGAAAAACAGAAGGCATGCTTCTTGTAAATCACTTGAGCTTGTGAGCTTGTTAAATGGCACAGATACATGAATAATCTGAGTTTAGTTTGTTTCAGTCTGGTTTCCCTCTTCCTGTTTGCCTGAGCTCTCATTCCTCATTGGTTCCTCATTCCTCAATCACTGATATATCACTAAACCCTTGGTTTTGTCACTTCAGTGTTTGCTGTCTATGCTGAAGTTGCCTTATTTCTACAGCTTTTGTGTGTTGGAAAGTCCCTCTGTGGGTTTGGGGTCTTCTTCTGTTCCTGTGGTGGACTCAATACAATTTCCATTTCCATTTGATGCACACAGTTTTGGGTTAAAGGCACACGGGGAACAATTATATTATTAGATTATATTGCTATATTAACATAGTATTTATTAAAGCCAAGCCACTAGTTTTTTATGGAGTCTCTGTAGAGCATGTGATTTCTCATGGCTCAGATCCATTACACCTGTCAGGTTTTGTGTGTTTTAGATGTGGGATGTGTGTGTAGAGAGAAAAGATCAGTGTTACATGCAGTCTAGTACTGTATGCACCTGCAGAAGCCCCTCTTACCATCACCCATGACACTAGCACTGACAGACCCCATATCAGAACCAATGAAGCTTTTGCATCTGTCGCTGATGAAAGTCCCTTTGGTCTTTGGGACTGAGATCTCCATTCTTCCCACTGTCTCCTGGACTCTGAGAGGAGCTCTGGCCCAGAGAACCCCACAGCATCACTGCATAGAACAGATGTACAGCTTTCTGTCGGAGTAACAGAGACTCAGGTTCATTTCTTGATGCAGCAGCAGACTGTGTTGAGTGTCAGTGGTTTACTGAAGTACTCCTGAGCCCATGTGGCTATATTTAACACCGCAGCGTGACGGTTTCTTATGCAGTATCATCTGAGGGGTCAAAAGCCTGCACAATGAAGAGGTTTCTCTATTCGTACTACAATTTCTCTGGATTCCCTGAATCTTGTGAACGAATCAGACACATTTTTTATTTATTTTTTTGCGCCAAGTGGAGAGCTTTGTGAAGACATAGGTGTTTTTAATTTAATTTTTAAGGTATGCATATAGGGGAAATATTATCTCCGTTTCAAGTTTTGGAAAGTGAGGTCTGTTTGTCTAATGAAACAAGAAGGATTTTTCCTGTTATGATTTATTGATATTTTTACACATTGCCTAATTTATGACTTGACAAACAATACAACAAAAACATCTGTTTTTTTCATTAAAAGTAAAAAAAAAGCACTAAATTATTATGATTTTCATAAATGATTTCATGATTTGTAAGTAATAATCTTTAGCTTTATTACATTTGACTCCCGGAACAAAGCGATAGATGTTATTTTATAAAATGATAGTACAAGAATAAAACAAGCATGAGCTGTATATTCAGTGTCTTGTAGAATCTGAGGAGCTGCTGGATTCAGAGACACAGGAAGTAGAAGAGCAGAGAACAGCAGAGGAACAGGAAGCTCTGATTGACGCTCTTAGCATCGTTATATGCAACTCTCTGGTTGACCCTCTTATCCCCGTTACATAGGTCCCCCTCACAACATGAGACGTCCCGAATAAAAGAACATTTTAGAGCCCCACAAATATATTTAGAGGCACAGCCTTTGACAAGCATTGGTGGGCCTCTGTAAGTCACTGAAGAAAAGAGAGAAAACACAGGTTTAGTCAGTCTGTTCATTTAGTTATGATCCATTTATGACCTCCTAACTGGTTTTTGAGTATATAAGAAAAATGTCCAAACAACACCAAAGGGTTAATGATGAAGCGGGAGTGTATTCAGATCCTCACCAGTTGCTGTAATGCAGCGGTCTTCAGTCCCTGAACAGCTGACGGTGTTTGAACAGCTCTGTCCATCGCAGGAGTAGCATGTCCTTCCATTGGGAGCGTTAGTCCTGGGATCTACAGGACCAAGAGTCAAGGAAACAAAATAACATTGTGTCACACCTCAGTTCAATAATAAATTCTCTCCCTGTCATGGTTCATGAATTCGCTGTCTCTCTCTCTGCTTGTTTAGTGTGCAGGTGTGTGTGTCTGTGGGCGTGGTGGTGATTACTGCCGATTAGCAAAAGTGACGTGACATTCAGCCAAGTATGGTGACCCATACTCAGAATTTGTGCTCTGCATTTAACCCATCCGAAATGCACACACACAGAGCAGTGAACACACACACACACACACTGTGAGCACACACCCGGAGCAGTGAACACACACACACACTGTGAGCACACACACAGAGCAGTGAACACACACACACACACACTGTGAGCACACACACAGAGCAGTGAACACACACACACACACACTGTGAGCACACACCCGGAGCAGTGGGCATCATTTATGCTGCGGCGCCCGGGGAGCAGTTGGGGGTTCGATGCCTTGCTCAAGGGCACCTAAGTCGTGGTATTGAAGGTGGAGAGAGAACTGTACATGCACTCCCCCCACCCACAGTTCCTGCCGGCCCGGGACTCGAACTCACAACCTTTCGATTGGGAGTCCGACTCTCTAACCATTAGGCCACGACTCCCCTCTTCAAAGCAGGACAGATCATTGTGGTTCTACCCTGTGTTCCGTTCTGTTCCCTTGGATGTGTTGGTTCGTGGATTCCCTCTCTGTTCTTCGTCGTGTCTTAATGTTCTCTGCACCTGGATCACGAGCACCATCACTGGGAGAAACAGCACCGGATCACCGAGGATCTTCAAGGGTTGTCCACCAAGGTCCCTGCGTCACCCACCATCAGAGCTTGTGATCGTCACCACTCTCCAACTGTGTCCTGGACTTCCTTGTTTGTTTGTCTGACCTACTCACCATCTTTATTATTAAACCACCTTGCTTTTGCGTCGTTACACTCACGGAGAAGGTGGAGGCAAAACATCTTGTGATAAATCCAGTGTGCATATATCCACCCTATCAGCCCTAAACAGTACTGAAGATCACTAATCTCACATAGAATATAGGACATTGGTTATGGCCACATGAGGGGGAAAACACAGCAAAAATAAATATAAATAAATGTATAGCTGAATGCACTGTAAGTCACTTTTGATAAAAGTGTCTGCTAAATGCATAAATGGAAATGGAAACATCAATTTCACAAAAATTCCCATACATTGCAAAAACAAAAAAAACCAACAAAAAGACATTTCTACTCTGCACAATACCTGGAGCATCTCTGTAGTTACAGAGACGAGTGCCGCAGCAGGAGAAACGCTGTTTTAATATGCCATAGTTCACCGAGCTGTCTTGACAGTCTTCAATGCATTCCTTTTGCTTCATTTTTATAGCTGTGTCACCTAAAACATGAATGATACAGGAACATCTTCAACTGCACACTGTTGTGAGGTATATCTAGGAATATGTGAAAAGTTACTTCAGCTCAGTAAATGATAGCAGCATCTCTATCAGTCAAATCGAATCCGTCGTATAGGACTTACCGATTTGTAATATGGTTGTTGTACTCATGCACTTGGACAATCCGATGGGACAGAACAGTGGTTTCTCCGGACAGTAACTCCCCAAACCCCTGCACTCATAGCACCAGTGTGAGTCCTGTGCTGATCCGAATCTGTGCTCGGTGCCATTACAAGCCCAGCTGATCTCAGTGTCTGAACACAGCACAATAAACAGAAGCAGAGCTCTGGAGATCTGCACATCCATCTCTGACCTGAATCAAGTCACCTCTCTGATTCATGTTATAAAGCTCCTCAGACGGGGAGGGACTTCACCAGAGAGATGATGACTTAATAAAACAAGCAGATCTTTATGAAATACAAACTAGAGTTAGCACCATTAACTCATCAGTTAACGCCAGAGTAAAGCTTAATAAGAAAATCAATCTTTCTGTCTGTATGGGATGTAAAGGTGTGCTAAACCTGTTAACTGTTGATAAAAATTAATTTATCAAAGTTATCATTTTAAATGAACCCTTTAACCCAAACTGTGCGTGTACTTAAACAGGAACATCCCATTCGTTTATGCTTGAAGTTGAACACACAGCAGCATCACACCAGCAGAAACCTCCAAACCCAGAAACTAGTGAAGATGGAGAGATATTGAGAAATCAGTGCAAGATTAGTTTCCATTCTCTTTTCGCATTTTAACTTCAAACCGTCACTTTAAGACAAAATATGAGTCCATAATCTACTATAAAGCTTCCTCCAGTGAAGAAGCCCATCTCCTGTGCTGTCTCACATCAAAATCCAGACATGTATTGGTTTAGAGCCGTTTTAAGTGTAAGAGCTTGATCTGTGCAGATTTCTCTCCTGAGTCACACCTCGTAATAATGTTACAAGAGCTCCTGCATTGTGCTTTGAGGACAGTATGATGGATATGATGTAGTGTACAGGGATGTATGGGTTTTATTATGTGTGATAATGTAAGTCTGCATCATTGTAAACTCTTTTTTTGTTGTGCTTGGTTTTACGATGCAAACTGATAAAGGGATTTAAGGAAGTGTTGTGGTGGTTTTTGTTTCTAGTTTGTTTTTTGGTGAAATAAAAAGCAGACTCTTTTATCTGTTGAGTTTAGAGGAGAGCTTTCTTTCTCGACAAAGCTTTGCAGAGCAGTCGTGTGAATGTGGTCTGTGGTGTGTCAGTGGTTCTGTGGGCTCCAGTTAGTTGGAAAAACAAACATGATGCTTCTCGTAAACCTGGTGAACAAATGTTTAAAGCTATAGGCGCAGAAGTTCCAAAATTTAGGGTGCTCTGGTCATCCAGTTTAAAAATGTTCATCTGAAAGTAAAAACAACATGTGACGAGATAAGCTTCTTGATTTCTAAAGTAATGTACATTAGATAAATGACACATGATTAATTGTTCATTCACATGAAGTTGTGTTTGGTTTCCATTGGTTGGTTGAGTTCTCAGTCCTTCTTGTTCCAGTGGTTTCTAGTTAGGCTACACATCTGTTCCTTTGCTGTTGATTATCAATCACTCACATACAGGTGCTGGTCATATAATTAAAATATCATCAAAAAGTTGATTTCATTAATTTCATTCAAAAAGTGAAACTTGTATATTATATTCATTCATTACACACAGACTGATATATTTCAAATGTTTATTTCTTTTAATTTTGATGATTATAACTGACAGCTAGGGAAAATCCCAAATTCAGTATCTCAGACAATTAGAATATAACTTAAGACCAATACAAAGAAAGGATTTTTGGAAATCTTGGCCAATTGAAAAGTATGAAGATGAAAAGTATGAGCATGTACAGCACTCAATACTTAGTTGTGGCTCCTTTCCCCTGAATGACTGCAGCAATGGAGCGTGGCATGGAGTCGATCAGTCTGTGGCACTGCTCAGGTGTTATGAGAGCCCAGGTCGCTCTGAGAGTGGCCTTCAGCTCTTCTGCACTCTTGGGTCGGGATATCACATCTTCCTCTTCACAATACACCATAGATTTTCTATGAGAATAAGCTCAGGCGAGTTTGCTGGGTAATTAAGAACAGGGATACCATGGTCCTTAAACCAGGTACTGGAAGCTTTGGCACTGTGTGCAGGTGCCAAGTCCTGTTGGAAAATGAAATCTGAACCTCCATAAAGTTGGTCAGCAGCAGGAAGCATGAAGTGCTCTAAAACTTCCTGGTATACGGCTGTGTTGACCTTTGACCTCAGAAAACACAGTGGACCAACACCAGCAGATGACATGGCACCCCAAACCATCACTGACTGTGGAAACTTTACACTGGACCTCAAGCAACGTGGACTGTGTGACTCTACTCTCCTCCTCCAGACTCTGGGACCCTTATAGTCCAGTCCAGTTTGAAGCGAGACGCTTCTGAGGCTGTCTGTTGTTCAAGAGTGTCTTGACACAAGGAGTGCGACAGCTGAAACCCATGTCTTGCATACGTCTGTGTGTAGTGGTTCTTGAAGCACTGACTCCAGCTGCAGTCCACTCTTTGTGAATCTCCCCCACATTTTTGAATGGGTTTTGTTTCACAGTCCTCTCCAGGGTGCGGTTATCTCTATTGCTTGTACACTTTTTTCTACCACATCTTTTCCTTCCCTTCGCCTCTCTATTAATGTGCTTGGACACAGAGCTCTGTGAACAGCCAGCCTCTTTTGCAATGACCTTTTGTGTCTTGTCCTCCTTGTGCAAGGTGTTAATGGTCATCTTTTGGACAACTGTGAAGTCAGCAGTCTTCCCCATGATTGTGTAGCCTACAGAACTAGACTGAGAGACCATTTAAAGGCTTTGCAGGTGTTTTGAGTTAATTAGCTGATTAGAGTGTGACACCAGGTGTCTTCAATATTGAACCTTTTCACAATATTCTAATTTTCTGAGATAATGAATTTGGGATTTTCCTTAGTTGTCAGTTATAATCATCAAAATTAAAAGAAATAAACATTTGAAATATATCAGTCTGTGTGTAATGAATGAATATAATATACAAGTTTCACGTCCTGAATGGAATTGGTGAAATAAATCAACTTTTTGATGATATTCGAATTATATGACCAGCACCCGTATAATTAACCTCTTCGTCTTCACATGTGCGTTTATTGTGGATGCTGAAGAGTAGCTGCCTTGTTTCTCCTGATTTAGTTTTTCTAAATTTTTGCTACTAAGTGACCGTGTGTTTGTGGATTGCATTGTATAAGCAAAACCGCATTTATATTTATCTATTCATAAATAAGTGGATGGCTGGTCATTTTGACAGGAGGGTTTTGCAGACACATGAGAGGTGGGTTTGGGGTTTTCTTCTGTTCCTGCAGTGAACTCAATACAATTTCCATTTGATGCACACAGATTTGGGTTACAGGCACACATTTACCCCAGAACAATCAACTGATAGCATGGGTTTGAATAACTAGCATGTCATTTACTCAAACCAAGCCACTTCGACTTGTCATATACAGTTGTTTGTGTTTTTCACATTGCTTCAAGCATAAATCAAACCACAGTAATGAAGAACCTTTGTACAGATCTGTTATTATTACTGTTATTAATATCACCACCTTTAATGGATCATCTGTGATTAATCAGTGAACACAACAGGTGTTATGATGAACTAATCTCAGGGGTCACAAAGGTCATCATCTCAGGTCATCTGAAGTCATTTTATTTCGTTCACACACACACACAGATGAAGGAACAGCTTGTGATGTCACACACACACACACACACACACACACAGATGAAGGAACAGCTCGTGATGTCACACACACACACACACACACAGATGAAGGAACAGCTCGTGATGTCACACACACACACACACACACACAGATGAAGGAACAGCTCGTGATGTCACACACACACACACACACACACACACACACACACACAGATGAAGGAACAGCTCGTGATGTCACACACACACACACACACACACACACACACAGATGAAGGAACAGCTCGTGATGTCACACACACACACACACACAGATGAAGGAACAGCTCGTGATGTCACACACACACACACATACACACAGATGAAGGAACAGCTCGTGATGTCACACACACACACACACACACACACAGATGAAGGAACAGCTCGTGATGTCACACACACACACACACACACACACAGATGAAGGAACAGCTCGTGATGTCACACACACACACACACACAGATGAAGGAACAGCTCGTGATGTCACACACACACACACACACACACACACACACACACACACACACACAGATGAAGGAACAGCTCGTGATGTCACACACACACACACACACACACACACACACAGATGAAGGAACAGCTCGTGATGTCACACACACACACACACACACACAGATGAAGGAACAGCTCGTGATGTCACACACACACACACACACACACACACACAGATGAAGGAACAGCTTGTGATGTCACACACACACACACACACAGATGAAGGAACAGCTTGTGATGTCACACACACACACACAGATGAAGGAACAGCTCGTGATGTCACACACACACACACACACACACACACACACACACACAGATGAAGGAACAGCTCGTGATGTCACACACACACACACACACACACACACACACAGATGAAGGAACAGCTCGTGATGTCACACACACACACACACACACACACACAGATGAAGGAACAGCTCGTGATGTCACACACACACACACACACACAGATGAAGGAACAGCTCGTGATGTCACACACACACAGATGAAGGAACAGCTCGTGATGTCACACACACACACACACACACAGATGAAGGAACAGCTCGTGATGTCACACACACACACACACACACACACACAGATGAAGGAACAGCTCGTGATGTCACACACACACACACACACACACACACAGATGAAGGAACAGCTCGTGATGTCACACACACACACACACAGATGAAGGAACAGCTCGTGATGTCACACACACACACACACACACACAGATGAAGGAACAGCTCGTGATGTCACACACACACACACACAGATGAAGGAACAGCTCGTGATGTCACACACACACACACACACAGATGAAGGAACAGCTCGTGATGTCACACACACACACACACACACAGATGAAGGAACAGCTCGTGATGTCTCACACACACACACACACACACACACACACACACAGATGAAGGAACAGCTCGTGATGTCACACACACACACACACACACACACACAGATGAAGGAACAGCTCGTGATGTCACACACACACACACACACACACACACACACAGATGAAGGAACAGCTCGTGATGTCACACACACACACACACACACACAGATGAAGGAACAGCTCGTGATGTCACACACACACACACACACACACACACACAGAGATGAAGGAACAGCTCGTGATGTCACACACACACACAAACACACACACACACACTGATCAAGGAACAGCTCGTGATGTCACACACACACACACACACACACACACACACACACAGACATAGATGAAGCAACAGCTCGTGATGTCACACACACACACATTCACACACACACTGATGAAGGAACAGCTCGTGATGTCACACACACACACACACACACTGATGAGTGAGTACAGTAAAGCAGCTCAGGGACACTGCACACTTCAGTCCAGTTTACTCTGAACACTGTTTAAATACATTAAAAGCCTGCTCTCATGTAAGAAAAAGCTTGTGCGGTAAAAACATTGGTAGAAATGTGTGTGTGTCAGGTCAGCCAATCACAGATCAGCTGGGCGGAGTCAGAGGAGGCACTCAGGTGTTTGTTAGGTGCTCTGTTTGATGTGAATGAAGCAGAGGCCGGGATGATCGACGCCGTCGCTGTAAACACACACAGAGAGAACGTCAGTGTGTGTGTGTGTGTCTGTGTGCGTGCGTGCGTGCGTGTGTGTGTGTGTGTCTGTGTGTGTGTGTGCGTGCGTGTGTGTGTGTGTGCGTGTGTGTGTGTGCGTGTGCGCGTGTGTGTGCGTGTGCGTGCGTGCGTGCGTGTGTGTGCGTGCGTGTGTGTGTGTGTGTGTGTGTATGTGTGAGAGAGACGCACCTCCTGTGTCCGGGCAGGATCACGACGCTCAGGCAGTTTTCCTCCAGCGCTCTGAACACTTTCCCCACTCTAGCATCCAGTTTCTTCATCTGCCGCTCCAGCAGTCGCTCCTGAGAGTCACATGACACACACAACACATCAGAGATGCAGGAGAGCAAACAGACAGTTTCTGTTTGACTGACAGCTGTCACTCACGTCAGACTCCTCCCCCTGCTCTGCCGTGTCTGCGCTGGTTTCTGTGGTAATGGGGCGTGTCCATGATGTCATGTGGGGCGGAGTCAGAGCGTGACACACTGACAGCTTCCTGTTTCCGATCTGGAGGCCGACGCCCACCGCGGCCTGAGCGCTGTCAGCGCACTCGAACCCTACGAACCACAGATCACTCGCATCATCATGTCATTTACATATCAACAGCACTCTGGTGGACTCATACGCACTGATGAAGGCGTGTCTGCTGCGTTTCCCAGCATGCTCTGCGGCGCTCGTGACGCTCTGAACAGGGCCGAACTGTCTGAAGGTCAGGAGCTGGTCTTCACGGCGATGCGGTTTGGAAGACAGATTACTCACGTAGATGAGGTGAGCGTTGAGAGGATCGTTCTGACGCTCAGAGAGACGCTGGTCCAGATCCAGACACAGCTCGTGTACGGGACGCCGCGCCTGCGCTCACACAAACACATTAGAACCTCGTCAGCACACACACACACACAGACACACACACATCTCCTAACACCAACGACTGAACTACAGCCAGAACTAGAACAGGAATGATACTCTGTGTGTGTGAGAGTGTGTGTGTGTGTGTGTGTGAGAAACCTTGATGATGCAGCCGTTGATCTGGAGTCCATTCAGATGTTCTAGAGCGAGCTGAGCTCCTTCAAGATGCTCAAACACTACCTCCGCATGAACCTGCAGACACACACACGCTCAAACACTCTACTGTCTCAGTGACTGTGTGTGTGTGTGTGTGTGTACCTCGTGTGTGTAGTGCAGCAGTCGTGTGATCCGCAGTCGTCCGCAGCGCTTCAGGAGTCTGTGTACGAGAGTCTCTGTGGTGTCAGATGGCAGCGGGCCGACATACAGCACACACATCTGCTGCAGACGCTCACACACCTGCAACACACACACATGCGTCAGAGACACACTGTCTGTCTGCCAGTGTGTGTGTGTGTGTGTGTACCTGCTGAAGGTGTGGTCCCATCGCTGCGGTCTGATTCAGTATGTTTCTGAATGATGAGAAATGAAGAACACTGAGTGTGTAGGACTGAACCACCCGTCTGTACACACACACCACCTGCACACACACACACACACACACACACACACACACACAGAGAGATGCACAACAAAAACAATTCAGTAAAACATATTCAAGTCAATAATTGGCGATTCAACCATAAAATGAACTCAAATAATTTAGAAGAAAAACAATTATTGTTATATTTAATTGGGTAGTATTGTTACAGCTGTTCTTAGTATGTATGACTGAACCACACGCACACACACAGTGAGATACAGGTGTGTGTGAGAGATGAAGACACACACACCTCTCTGTCACTGGAGCACTGGTGTCTCCTGCACTGCTGATTGGACAGTGAGCCTCTCTTCTCCACCGATCCGCCCAGGAACACTGCTGATTGGCCGGATCTGCTGAGGGCGTGGCCAAAGCGGAGAGGGCTGTGATTGGACAGAGAGACCGTCAGAGAGCAGGAGCGTTAGTCTCAGATGAGTCAGATGTAGAGACGAGTACCTGCTGGGACGACTGGACGAGGTCACATGATCAGAGTCATCATCCTCAGGACACTCCAGACCCCACAGATCCTCCAGATGATCCTCAACCACCTGAGAGAGAGAACATCAGACAGCTATTATTGAGAAAAAAGAACCTAATCAAAAGATTGATTGACTCACAAACCACAGTTTACAACAAAAAAATCATTCAGGCCTTCCTTTGTGAATTGTTTCGACTGATTTATTGAGAAGAAACTCAAAAGGACTGATTTACAGAAAACCGTTTTAAACGGTTTAAACGCTGATCCAAAAGAACTGACTTGATTCAAATGAATCATTTAACTTGGACATTAAGAAAGTGATTCAGACCTCTCTGGGTCCCTTCCTCATGAAGTACTGAGCCAGATGAAGAGCGGCCAGCGCGTCCTCACAGGGGTCGTGACCTATCCTGACCTCGGACTGGATCTCCCGCCTGACACACACACACACACACACACAGAGCCATGTCTGTTTCTGAAGCGTGTGAATGTGACGAGCTGCAGCTGTGTGTTTGACTCACTTCAGAAGGACCTGAGCCAGGTGTTTGAGCTTGAACCTGCGGCCGAACTCCTGCCGGTACAGCAGAGACGTGTCGATGACGTGAGGATGAACCAGCTGAACACACACACACACACACACACAGTGTTAAAACAACATCTTCAGTCACTGAAACAAAGCTGAAGAACATATGCAACACAAATGTTACATTGGAAAAACAAACGAAAATTATAAATGTTGCACTGAAAACTCAAACTCAAATGAATGACAAACTAAAATTCAAACAACACAAGCAGTGTAAAGTGAAGAGTACGTGTAAAGCGCGCAGGTCTCCGTCCAGAGAGTGACCGACCAGCACAGCGTCCGGCGGCAGCAGCTGCAGCAGTCTGGACCGCACATCTGCCAGACGAGTGGAGACGGGAGCGAGGAGCGCTGGTGTGATCCCAGAGAACCTGACACACACACACAGCACTCAATGACACACAGCACTACAGACCTACACATAAACATGTGTGTGAGTGTGACAAAGTGTGTGAGAGAGAGTGAGGAGTGTGTGTTGGAGAGAGTGAGTGTGGGAGAGAGTGTGAGAGAGTGAGTATGGGAGAGAGTGAGAGTGTGGGAGAGAGTGTGAGTGTGCGAGAGAGTGTGAGTGTGCAAGAGAGTGCGAGTGTGCGAGAGAGTGTGTGAGTGTGCGAGAGTGTGAGTGTGGGAGAGAGTGTGAGTGTGGGAGAGAGTGTGAGTGTGAGAGTGTGCGAGAGAGTGTGAGTGTGCGAGAGAGTGGGAGAGTGTGTGAGTTTGCGAGAGAGTGTGAGTGTGCGAGAGAGTGCGAGTGTGAGTGTGCGAGAGAGGGTGTGAGTGTGCGAGAGAGTGTGAGTGCGTGAGAGTGCGAGTGTACGAGAGTGTGCGAGTGTGCGAGAGAGTGTGAGTGTGCGAGAGAGTGTGAGTGTGCAAGAGAGTGCGAGTGTGCAAGAGAGTGTGTGAGTGTGCGAGAGAGTGTGAGTGCGTGAGAGTGCGAGTGTACGAGAGTGTGTGAGTGTGCGAGAGTGTGAGAGAGTGTGAGTGTGAGAGTGTGCGAGAGAGTGTGAGTGTCCGAGAGAGTGGGAGAGTGTGTGAGTTTGCGAGAGAGTGTGAGTGTGCGAGAGAGTGCGAGAGAGTGTGTGAGTGTGCGAGAGAGTGCGAGAGAGTGTGAGTGTGCGAGAGAGTGTGAGTGTGCGAGAGAGTGCGAGTGTGCGAGAGAGTGCGAGTGTGCGAGAGAGTGTGTGAGTGTGCGAGAGAGTGTGAGTGCGTGAGAGTGCGAGTGTACGAGAGTGTGCGAGTGTGCGAGAGAGTGTGAGTGTGCGAGAGAGTGTGAGTGTGCAAGAGAGTGCGAGTGTGCAAGAGAGTGTGTGAGTGTGCGAGAGAGTGCGAGTGCGTGAGAGTGCGAGTGTACGAGAGTGTGTGAGTGTGCGAGAGTGTGAGAGTGTGAGTGTGAGAGTGTGCGAGAGAGTGTGAGTGTCCGAGAGAGTGGGAGAGTGTGTGAGTTTGCGAGAGAGTGTGAGTGTGCGAGAGAGTGCGAGAGAGTGTGTGAGTGTGCGAGAGAGTGTGTGAGTGTGCGAGAGAGTGTGAGTGCGTGAGAGTGCGAGTGTACGAGAGTGTGTGAGTGTGCGAGAGTGTGAGTGTGGGAGAGAGTGCGAGTGTGCGAGAGAGTGCGAGTGTGCGAGAGAGTGTGAGTGTGCAAGAGAGTGCGAGAGAGTGTGTGAGTGTGCGAGAGAGTGTGAGTGCGTGAGAGTGCGAGTGTACGAGAGTGTGTGAGTGTGCGAGAGTGTGAGTGTGGGAGAGAGTGCGAGTGTGCGAGAGAGTGCGAGTGTGCGAGAGAGTGTGAGTGTGCAAGAGAGTGCGAGAGAGTGTGTGAGTGTGCGAGAGAGTGTGAGTGCGTGAGAGTGCGAGTGTACGTGAGTGTGCGAGAGTGTGAGTGTGGGAGAGAGTGTGAGAGTGCGTGAGAGTGTGTGAGTGCGCGAGAGAGTGTGAGAGTACGTGAGTGTGCGAGAGTGTGAGTGTGGGAGAGAGTGTGAGTGTGCGAGAGAGTGTGTGAGTGTGCGAGAGAGTGTGAGTGCGTGAGAGTGTGAGTGTACGAGAGTGTGTGAGTGTGGGAGAGAGTGTGAGTGTGTGAGAGAGTGTGAGTGTGTGAGTGTGCGAGAGAGTGTGAGAGTGCGTGAGAGTGTGACAGTGCGAGTGTACGAGAGTTTGTGAGTGTCCGAGAGAGTGCGAGAGAGTGCGAGTGTGCGAGAGTGTGTGAGTGTGCGAGAGAGTGCGAGAGTGTGTGAGTGCGCGAGAGTGTGAGAGTGCGAGTGTGCAAGAGAGTGTGAGAGTGCGTGAGAGTGTGACAGTGCGAGTGTACGAGAGTTTGTGAGTGTCCGAAAGAGTGCGAGAGAGTGCGAGTGTGAGAGAGTGTGTGAGTGTGCGAGAGTGTGTGAGTGTGCGAGAGTGCGAGAGAGTGCGAGAGTGTGTGAGTGTGTGAGAGAGTGTGAGAGTGCGAGTGTGCGAGAGAGTGTGAGAGTGCGTGAGAGTGTGACAGTGCGAGTGTACGAGAGTTTGTGAGTGTCCGAGAGAGTGCGAGTGTGAGAGAGTGTGTGAGTGTGCGAGAGTGTGTGAGTGTGCGAGAGAGTGCGAGAGAGTGCGAGAGTGTGTGAGTGCGCGAGAGAGTGTGAGAGTGCGAGAGTGTGTGAGTGCGCGAGAGAGTGTGATAGTGCGTGAGAGAGTGTGTGATAAAGTGTGTAAGAGTGTGAGTGTGTGATACTGTATGAGAGAGTGTGAGTGAGTGTGTGAGAGAGTGTGAGTGAGTGTGCGAATGTGAGAGAGAGTTTGGAAGAGTGTGTGTGTGTGTGCGAGAGTGTGTGAGTGCACGAAAGAATGCGAGAGTGTGTGATAAAGTGTATGTTAGAGTGTGAGAGTGTGATAAAGTGTGTGAGAGAGTCTGTGATAAAGTGTGTGAGAGTGTGTGAAAGTGTGTTAGTGTGCAAGAGTGTGTGCGAGAGTGCAGGAGTTTGCGCGAGTGTGTGAGAGAGTGTGTGTGGGAGTGTGTGTGTGTGAGAGTGTTTATGAAAGTGTGTGTGCGGGAGTTTGGGAGTGTGTGTGATAGTGTTGTCAAAAGACCTTGTACTTCGGTACCAAGTCGTTACTAAAAAAATGAAAACGTGATGGTACCAGGTTTCTTTAACCTTTTTCTTTTACCACCATTCCAGTTAAAATGTTCAGTTAAAATGACTAATATGCATTTAAACATGGTTATCAAGTTTACTTCTAATTACTAAAGTTCTAATTATATATCAGCCTGGCGAGTAATCTAAAATATTTACTAGCCAATGATGATTCAATTGCCAAGGTGTCCGTAGAGGGTTGCATAAACTTCACAAGCATTTTAACGTTTCATTTGAGTAAAACCATTGTCAGTTTAAAGGTATTCACGGCAACCCGTCAAAATAAAAGTTCATTTTTATATAAAGGCATTGTGCTAGAAATATTCCTATTATTTACTAGAATGTATGTGATACTGCTACTACTGTTGAAAAAATTAAAAAATAAATCACACAATATTTCTTCCATGTTTAAATTTTCGTAGCAAATCCCCTTTATTTACCAAAAATAAAATGTGTTTTAAATTTCATTAATTAAAAGACAAATTAAATTTGGGTGAAACTTGTTTAGTTTTACATAATTGTATTACTTGTAGAAACACTTTAAACATAATTGTAAATAAGTATGAAGAATGGCATTGGTTTTATTTTTAGTGATAAAAAGTGTGCGTTTTTGTTTTTAATTAGCCTATTTTTGTGTTGTGCTTTGGTACCGAAGTTGTTACCGAGAACCGTGGATTTTCACTGGTATCGGTACTGAATACTGAAATTTTGGTACTGTGATAACACTAGTGTGTGAGTCATGTATTTAACTGCATCTATAATATTTATGTCCTTGTAAGTTACTTCTTTTAAGTGGATTTAAATAAATAGTTCAAATGTACCTGGTGCAGTAGTCGATGATGGGGTTTGGTGGTTTGACGAGCTCGTCCAGCACACAGCGTCCACTGCAGTCCACCAGAGCCACACGCGTGACCTCTAACCCCTCACACGTCAGACACTGAAACACAGACACACGTCAGAGCCAATCACAGAGCAGATCAGAGCAGCCAATCACAGCGCAGGTCACTGTATCCACTCACCATCTCACAGTCCAGACCGAACAGAGGGCTGCTGTCCGTCACGCAGCTGTCACTCACCGTACACACGAACCCCTCACAGCCCTCCCCACCTGCATGGCATCATGGGAAAATAACATCAGCACGTGTGTGTGTCGTATGTCTCAGACGCGTGTGTGTGTTTTTCTCACCCTTCACAGGATACTTCTGTTTGATCATTTCCTGTTGGGTCAGCAGGAAGTGGGTCAGCCCGGCGGTGCTCAGCCCGAAGCGGCGAATCACAGGATGCCACCTCAGCACAGCTGCGACACACAGCAGGTCATGTGACACGGATCATCAGCAGCCGACAGATCAGCGAGGAACGAACGACTCACCTGGAAGCACTGCGTGCGACTCTGCTGCTCTGTCACACACCGTGACCTCAGCGCTGAGGAGGTCAGAGGTCAGCAGGTCACCAGAAGAGGGCGCCAGAGTCCATCTCTGAGACACACAGCTCTGATCAATAACTACAGTCAGCAGTGTGTGTGTGTGTGTGTGTGTGAGTGTGAGTGTGTGTGTCTGTGTACTGTGAGTGTGTACTGTGTGTGAGCGAGTGTGTGGTGTGTTTCTGTGTACTGTGTGTGTGTGTGTGTGTGTGTGTGTGTGAGTGTTTTTGTGTACTGTGTGTGTGTGAGACTCACTGCGCTGTACTTGTTCCTCAGGTGTCTGAAGAGACTGAAGTATCTGTAGAAGTGACTCTGTGTGAGTCCATCCAGGACCATCACGTTCACACGGGACACTCGCTTATCACCCAGACCGCACCAGCTGAACACACAGCACACGTCAGCTGACCATCAGGGAGAGTGTGTGTGTGTGTGTGTGTGTGTGTGTGTACCTGGGCTTCCTCACGCTGTGTGAGCGTCTGAGAGTGATGTAGTGCATCAGATCACACACGTCCTTCACCGACAGCACCTTCTGATCCACACACACACACACACACACACACACACAGTGAATGAAGCAGAATCAACACACTGATTCAAGTGCAGCACAGTGACTGAGTGAATGTGAATCTGGATGAATGATTCTGAATGAGTGACCTGTGAGCTGAGCTCCAGTCTCTCGCTCTTCTCTCTCGAGTCTGACTGCAGACTGTCCTCTGCCTTCCTCTTACAGCTCGAGGATGAGGAGGATGAAGAGGAGTCCATCTGTCCTTCAGCTGGTCGAGTTTCACTCTTCATCTCATCTGTTTATCCACTGTTGATGATGAAGATGTTCTTCAGTTCCTCTTCCCTGGAAACTCTGATCCACATATAATCATGTTCTCGAATAACTAAAGCGCAGCGCGTTTCATCTCGGGCCTCATGACGTGAGTCTAGTGTAAATACAGCGATATAATCACGTCAAAACACGAGAGGAAGCGGCACGTGTGTCCGCTGATCTACAGCTCTGAGATCGATTAGCATCCGCTGATCCGCAGCTCTGCGTGCGATTACTGCCGCTCTCCACCAATCACAGGCTCCGCTGGGGGACGCGACCGGAAACGCAGCAGAACAACGGAAGCGGCGTCGTTGTGCGGGTATTTTAAAGCTGTGGGTGCTATATAAATAAAATTATGTTTTTGGATATTTAGCGTTTAGCGGTCAGTCTGTTTATGTGTGTGTATATTCAAACACTAAACTGTTCTATCATTACATACAAAAATGCAAAGAAATTACCAAACCGATTTCAAACTTAAGGATTCATTAGTTTTAATATTGATTAAATTATGAATTGATACAATGTATTACAACAAACAGTATTAATTACTTTCATAATACATTATGCACAGAGGCTTTAAACAGTAAAGTGAAAGCAAAACTCTTCATACAAATATACATTTCATTTTATATATTTTCAAAACTTCAAAAAATAAATCACGTGTGATGGATGGTCTTGGAACTAATTTTTGCATCCCCGTCAAACGCGTTTCGTAATCACATGTCCCACGCGGCGCTACGTATGACGCGTGCTGCCGAGAGCGTGTGCGCGACAGACACAAACACGCGCGCGTCAGGAGCGTGTTCATAAGCCGCAGTCTCTTCTTCTCTCCGTCTCTTCATTCAGAAAGACAGTCATGTCTGAGACGCGCAAGAGGAGCAGGAAGCGCTTCTGCGGACACGCGCACAAGAAGCAGAGGGGTGCACGCGAGCTGGAGGTGGGCGCGCAGGGCGTGCTCGTCACCTGCAACATGGACGAGCGCAAGTGCACGAGCGAAGCCTTCAGTCTGCTCAACGAATATGCGGATGCGCTCTATGGCCCCGAGCAGGTGATGCCACTGTACCATCGTAGAGCATCACTGTCACTATACTATTGTAGAGCATCACTGTCACTATACTATCGTTCTATACTATCGTAGAGCATCACTGTCACTATACTATCGTAGAGCATCACTGTCACTATACTATCGTAGAGCATCACTGTCACTATACTATCGTAGAGCATCACTGTCACTATACTATCGTACTATACTATCGTAGAGCATCACTGTCACTATACTATCATAGAGCATCACTGTCACTATACTATCGTACTATACTATCGTAGAGCATCACTGTCACTATACTATTGTACTATACTATCGTAGAGCATCACTGTCACTATACTATTGTAGAGCATCACTGTCACTATACTATCGTAGACCATCACTGTCACTATACTATCGTACTATACTATCGTAGAGCATCACTGTCACTATACTATCATAGAGCATCACTGTCACTATACTATTGTACTATACTATCGTAGAGCATCACTGTCACTATACTATCATAGACCATCACTGTCACTATACTATCATAGAGCATCACTGTCACTATACTATCGTAGAGCATCACTGTCACTATACTATTGTAGAGCATCACTGTCACTATACTATTGGACTATACTATCATAGAGCATCACTGTCACTATACTATCATAGAGCATCACTGTCACTATACTATCGTAGAGCATCACTGTCACTATACTATCGTACTATACTATCATAGAGCATCACTGTCACTATACTATCTTAGAGCATCACTGTCACTATACTATCGTAGAGCACCACTGTCACTATACTATCGTAGAGCACCACTGTCACTATACTATCATAGAGCATCACTGTCACTATACTATTGTACTTTACTATCATAGAGCATCACTGTCACTATACTATTGTACTATACTATCATAGAGCATCACTGTCACTATACTATCTTAGAGCATCACTGTCACTATACTACCGTAGAGCATCACTGTCACTATACTATCGTACTATACTATCGTAGAGCATCACTGTCACTATACTATAATAGAGCATCACTGTCACTATACTATTGTAGAGCATCACTGTCACTATACTATCGTAGAGCATCACTGTCACTATACTATCGTAGAGCATCACTGTCACTACTATCGTACTATACTATCGTAGAGCATCACTGTCACTATACTATCATAGAGCATCACTGTCACTATACTATTGTACTATACTATCGTAGAGCATCACTGTCACTATACTATTGTACTATACTATCATAGAGCATCACTGTCACTATACTATTGTACTATACTATCATAGAGCATCACTGTCACTATACTATTGTACTATACTATCATAGAGCATCACTGTCACTATACTATTGTACTATACTATCGTAGAGCATCACTCACTATACTATTGTACTATACTATCGTAGAGCATCACTCACTATACTATTGTACTATACTATTGTTGAGCATCACTGTCACTATACTATCATAGAGCATCACTGTCACTATACTATCATAGAGCATCACTGTCACTATACTATCATAGAGCATCACTGTCACTATACTATCGTAGAGCATCACTGTCACTATACTATCGTACTATACTATCATAGAGCATCACTGTCACTATACTATCATAGAGCATCACTGTCACTATACTATCGTAGAGCATCACTGTCACTATACTATTGTACTATACTATCGTAGAGCATCACTGTCACTATACTATCATAGAGCATCACTCACAATACTATTGTAATATACTATCATAGAGCATCACTGTCACTATACTATCATAGAGCATCACTGTCACTATACTATCGTAGAGCATCACTGTCACTATACTATTGTACTATACTATCTTAGAGCATCACTGTCACTATACTATTGTAGAGCATCACTGTCACTATACTACCGTAGAGCATCACTGTCACTATACTATCGTACTATACTATCGTAGAGCATCACTGTCACTATACTATAATAGAGCATCACTGTCACTATACTATTGTAGAGCATCACTGTCACTATACTATCGTAGAGCATCACTGTCACTATACTATCGTAGAGCATCACTGTCACTACTATCGTACTATACTATCGTAGAGCATCACTGTCACTATACTATCGTAGAGCATCACTGTCACTATACTATTGTACTATACTATCGTAGAGCATCACTGTCACTATACTATTGTACTATACTATCATAGAGCATCACTGTCACTATACTATTGTACTATACTATCATAGAGCATCACTGTCACTATACTATTGTACTATACTATCGTAGAGCATCACTCACTATACTATTGTACTATACTATCGTAGAGCATCACTCACTATACTATTGTACTATACTATTGTTGAGCATCACTGTCACTATACTATCATAGAGCATCACTGTCACTATACTATCATAGAGCATCACTGTCACTATACTATCATAGAGCATCACTGTCACTATACTATCGTAGAGCATCACTGTCACTATACTATCGTACTATACTATCATAGAGCATCACTGTCACTATACTATCATAGAGCATCACTGTCACTATACTATCGTAGAGCATCACTGTCACTATACTATTGTACTATACTATCGTAGAGCATCACTGTCACTATACTATCATAGAGCATCACTCACAATACTATTGTAATATACTATCGTAGAGCATCACTATCACTATACTATCGTACTATACTATCGTAGAGCATCACTGTCACTATACTATCATAGAGCATCACTGTCACTATACTATTGTACTATACTATCGTAGAGCATCACTCACTATACTATTGTACTATACTATCGTAGAGCATCACTGTCACTATACTATTGTTGAGCATCACTGTCACTATACTATCATAGAGCATCACTGTCACTATACTATCATAGAGCATCACTGTCACTATACTATCGTAGAGCATCACTGTCACTATACTATCGTACTATATTATCATAGAGCATCACTGTCACTATACTATCATAGAGCATCACTGTCACTATACTATCGTACTATACTATCATAGAGCATCACTGTCACTATACTATCTTAGAGCATCACTGTCACTATACTATCGTAGAGCACCACTGTCACTATACTATCGTAGAGCACCACTGTCACTATACTATCATAGAGCATCACTGTCACTATACTATTGTACTTTACTATCATAGAGCATCACTGTCACTATACTATTGTACTATACTATCATAGAGCATCACTGTCACTATACTATTGTACTATACTATCATAGAGCATCACTGTCACTATACTATCTTAGAGCATCACTGTCACTATACTATCGTAGAGCACCACTGTCACTATACTATCGTAGAGCACCACTGTCACTATACTATCATAGAGCATCACTGTCACTATACTATTGTACTTTACTATCATAGAGCATCACTGTCACTATACTATTGTACTATACTATCATAGAGCATCACTGTCACTATACTATCTTAGAGCATCACTGTCACTATACTATCGTAGAGCGCCACTGTCACTATACTATCGTAGAGCACCACTGTCACTATACTATCGTACTATACTATCATAGAGCATCACTGTCACTATACTATCGTAGAGCACCACTGTCACTATACTATCGTAGAGCACCACTGTCACTATACTATCGTAGAGCATCACTGTCACTATACTATCGTAGAGCATCACTGTCACTATACTATCGTAGAGCATCACTGTCACTATACTATTGTACTATACTATCATAGAGCATCACTGTCACTATACTATCTTAGAGCATCACTGTCACTATACTATCGTAGAGCGCCACTGTCACTATACTATCGTAGAGCACCACTGTCACTATACTATCGTACTATACTATCATAGAGCATCACTGTCACTATACTATCGTAGAGCACCACTGTCACTATACTATCGTAGAGCACCACTGTCACTATACTATCGTAGAGCATCACTGTCACTATACTATCGTAGAGCATCACTGTCACTATACTATCGTACTATACTATCATAGAGCATCACTGTCACTATACTATCGTACTATACTATCATAGAGCATCACTGTCACTATACTATCGTAGAGCACCACTGTCACTATACTATCGTAGAGCACCACTGTCACTATACTATCGTAGAGCACCACTGTCACTATACTATTGTACTATACTATCATAGAGCGTCACTGTCACTATACTATCATACTGTACTATCATAGAGCATCACTGTCACTATACTATTGTACTATACTATCGTAGAGTATCACTGTCACTATAGAGTATCACTATAACTGTACTGTCATGATATAGATCTGTATGTGTTACAGCCTGCAGACACACAGGACAGTCTCAGTGAGGATGAGGAGGATGATGAAGATGCAGAGGCGGCTCTGAAGAAGGAAGTGTCTCAGATACAGTCGTCTATGAAGATGCATCAGCAGAGGTTCAGTGCAGTGGAGAGCGGAGCTAATAACGTTGTGTTCATTCGCACTCATGGAGTCGGTGAGAGAATCAGATCATGAGCTCCATCAGAACACCTCACATTCAGATCATAACTCTCTCTCTCTCTCTCTCTCTCTCGCTCTCTCAGACCCAGAGCAGCTGGTCCATCACATCCTGTCAGACCTCCATCAGACGAAGAAGAGGAAGTCGCGTGTGATCCTGCGCATGCTGCCGGTCAGCGGCACGTGTAAAGCGTTTCCCGAGGACATGGAGAAGTTTCTGAGTGTGTTTCTGGAGCGCTGGTTCAAAGTACCGCAGCGAGCCACATATCAGATCTGCTTCAAAGCCAGAAACAGCAGCCACAACAAGAGAGAGGAGGTCATCAAAGATGTGGCCGGTACAGCAGCAAACACACACCCACTGTCACACACACACACACACACACGTGTCTCATCCCTGTCTGTCCTCTGCTGGTGTCAGGTCTGGTGGGGAAGCTGAATCCGCTGAATAAGGTGGATCTGACCAGCCCTGAGCTCTCCATCATCATCGAGATCATCAAGACGGTCTGCTGCGTCAGCGTCCTCAAGGACTACACACTCTTCCGCAAGTACAACCTGCAGGAAGTGGCCAAGGAACCAGCCAATCAGAACACAGGCAAGCAGGAACCAGCCAATCAGAACACAGGCCCGCAGGAGCCAGCCAATCAGAACACAGGCCCGGAGGAATGTGTGACTTAAGTGAATGTGTGTCACATGACTGTTTTAAAATCATTTCTACACAGTTTGTGTGTTTTGTTCAGGCTTTTGTTTTTTCTTCTGTATGTTGGTTGTTTATTTCCAGTTTCTGTTCATTGTATGGGACTCTTGTGTCATTTTGGAAACATTTTCCTCTAAAAAGAAGACAGAGGTGTGGAAATCAAATAAATCAACTAAAATAACTTGTGTTTGTCATTCAAATTAAATGGTTTTGCTTTTATGATTAAAACATTTTACAGAAATACATTTCTCACAGCAGTAATGACACATTTCACATCTCTCTAAATAACAAAAAAAGTTATTGTGGACTTATATGTATACATAATGTAACAGAAATAATATGCATTGTGAAAAGTGCATTACAAATAAACAAAACCAAGAGCAATAAAGCAAGTGCAAATGGAGAGGACCAGTTATATAAACATATTTCAATAAAAATAAAACATGAATATTAGAAGTAACAAATATAATCAAACAAAACATTGGAAAAAAACTACAATAAATTTAAACAAAATTGAATTAAAGAAATAACAGTATTAAATGTTTTAGTAATGATGAATAATTTTAATATTTGGCATATTAGTAATCATTTTGATATATAAGTATTTTCATAGGATCAGTCTAAAAGCCAAAAGCTGACACCGATCCAGCGTTAAGATGTTTTTAACTCAAATAAATAGTCTATAATCCATAATAACTCTTCTATCTCCGGTGAAGAAGTGCATCATTGATGTGTGTGTTTCTGAATCCCGCTGATCGTCTCTTCACACACTGCAGATACAGAGAGACCCCTCCAGCATGATCTTTATCAGTCTCTCTTAAATCTGCTCTGAACGTCTAGAAAACAGACCCACTCAGACATTGTGTATTTTACAGCTTATGGGAAAAATACTATTTAATGTTAGCTTATGATTTTTCTTTTGTCTAAATTGCTAAATTAATTTTAGCAAACTACAACCCGAATTCTGGAAAAGTTGGGACGTTTTTAAAATTTTAATGAAATGAAAACTAAAGGAATTTCAAATCACATGAGCCAATATTTTATTCACAATAGAACATAGATAACATAGCAAATGTTTAAACTGAGAAATGTTACACTTTTATCCACTTAATTAGCTCATTTAAAATTTAATGCCTGCTACAGGTCTCAAAAAAGTTGGCACGGGGGCAACAAATGGCTAAAAAAGCAAGCAGTTTTGAAAAGATTCAGCAGATGCCAACTAAAGCTCTATCATGCAAAAAGGAAGCCATATGTGAACATGGTCCAGAAGCGCCATCGTGTCCTGTGGGCCAAGGCTCATTTAAAATGGACTATTTCAAAGTGGAATAGTGTTTTATGGTCAGACGAGTCCAAATTTGACATTCTTGTTGGAAATCACGGACGCCGTGTCCTCCGGGCTAAAGAGGAGGGAGACCTTCCAGCATGTTATCAGCGTTCAGTTCAAAAGCCAGCATCTCTGATGGTATGGGGGTGCATAAGTGCATACGGTATGGGCAGCTTGCATGTTTTTGAAGGCTCTGTGAATGCTGAAAGGTATATAAAGGTTTTAGAGCAACATATGCTTCCCTCCAAACAACGTCTATTTCAGGGAAGGCCTTGTTTATTTCAGCAGGACAATGCAAAACCACATACTGCAGCTATAATAACAGCATGGCTTCGTCGTAGAAGAGTCCGGGTGCTAACCTGGCCTGCCTGCAGTCCAGATCTTTCACCTATAGAGAACATTTGGCGCATCATTAAACGGAAAATACGTCAAAGACGACCACGAACTCTTCAGCAGCTGGAAATCTATATAAGGCAAGAATGGGACCAAATTCCAACAGCAAAACTCCAGCAACTCATAGCCTCAATGCCCAGACGTCTTCAAACTGTTTTGAAAAGAAAAGGAGATGCTACACCATGGTAAACATGCCCCGTCCCAACTATTTTGAGACCTGTAGCAGAAATCAAAATTGAAATGAGCTCATTTTGTGCATAAAATTGTAAACTTTCTCAGTTTAAACATTTGCTACGTTATCTATGTTCTATTGTGAATAAAATATTGGCTCATGTGATTTGAAAGTCTTTTCGGGTTGTAATACAAAACCTTTAACCTGTTAACTGTGACTCACATATTTGAAGATAGACTTGAATGTGCATGATCCAAACCTACATTTTTATAATTCATGACTGAAAACATTTTGTGACATGATATTGATGTACCATTTTCATGGTAATGCAATGTCTGATTTTAAAATGGGTTTCAAAGGATGAATTTTGAGATTGTTAGGCTTTCCAGCAATATATACCTTCTGATGATTTCTAAAGTGTGATAGAGAAAAAGGCAACGAAGAAGACTTTTTCTGACAAAGCTCAGAAATGATATAAAATTAAAGTTAAATAATAATAAATTGCATATGTAAATTCTAATTTATTTTGTATTTAGTTATTTTGTTTAGGACAGTTGTCAAAGCAACATTTCTAAT
>NC_081761.1:39980380-39982880 GCF_963082965.1 Carassius carassius
CTGGTGAAGCCGTACGGACAGAAGGAGGCGGAGGAGGATGAGGACGACGAGAACAACGATGAAGACGGCGATGCGTCAGCCAAGAGGAACGTCCTCGGCGAGCCGCGCATCATCGAGCGTGACATGCTCACACAAGCCTACGACATCGGTCAGACCGTCCACTACTCACCACTCTGACTATAAACATCAGTCTTCAGTCACTACTATAACAATAACAGTGATGATAGCTATCACAATGATCACAATAGCAACTAAAATGTTAATGATAATAGCTATAATGATAACTGTGACTAACATGATAACACTAAAACATTAGCTAAAGTGATAAATAAACTATATTAATATTGATAATTATGCCAATGATAATACTTAAAACTATAATGATGTTAACAGATAACTGATAACTATTACAATATTAACTAATTCCTATAAAGATAACTATAACGTTAACGATAATAGCTATACAACTGCTAACGATAATATTTATAACGATAACTGTTAACGATAATACGTATAACGATACCTATAATGTTAATGATCATATCGTAAGTAATAGTAATAATGATAACTGTAATGTTAACGATAGTATATTCATTAACAATAACTAAACTGTTATCAATAATGATAACTTTAATGCTAACTATAATATAAACGATAATATGGTAAGTTATAGTGATAACGATAAAGGATGCTATATTAGCATGCACATCATGGATGATAGTGTTGTGTTTGTTGTTAGTGCAGTCTGTAGTTTTGTCGTTGTCGTTGTGTTTGTGGTGCGGACGTCACTATTGTCCAGGTTTAAAGTAGTGGGCGTGTCTGAGTGTGTGTGTGCTCTGTGATTGGCTGCTGCAGTGGTGTCGACCGGGACCAGAGGGATCTCTCAGTCAGTGCTGCGCGGACGCCTCAACATCGGGAAACTGGAGGGACGCATGATATGCAGACTACTGGAGAGAATCGACATGATCAAGGTAACAGACGCCTGACTCTCACACAGCTCACAGCGTTGTGAAGAAACAACACTGCACTCCTGCTCGTGTGTGTGTGTGTGTGTGTGTGTGTGTGTGTGTGTGTGTGTGTGTGTGTCAGGGCTTCATGGAGGACGAGGGCCGCCAGAGGACCACCAAATACATCAGCAAGCTGTTTGTGGAGCAGAGCCAGCTCAACCAGCAGTTCACTAAAGAGCGGCAGCGTAGCCAGCACCTGCGCGTCACACACCTCGCCGATCCCCAGGAACAGGAAGTGCAGGAAACACCGCAGAAAACACACACACCCCAGCAGCTGAAGCAGTCCAAACTCAGCTTCAAAAAACAGGCCGCGCCACCCAAAAGTGAGTGACCGATCACAGCTGGTGTGCTTTTTAACTACCGAGTTTTCATTTGTGCTTGTTTTATTCAGAGAAGCCCTCTGCGCGAGTAGGCGGGGCTAAAGCTTCTCCGAAGGCGGAGCCTGTTGACTCCGCCCCCAGCACAAGCTCCAGCCAATCACAGCAGCGCGCGGACACACAGCCGGTGATCGAGGAAGTGCTGACGGAGGTCAGTGTGAGGCTGTGAGAACGCTAACACATACTATATATATATATATTATAGGGCTGGGACAACGCGTCGAGGTCATCGATGACGTCGATGCAAAAAATACGTCGACGCAAAATATGCGCATCGATTCGTCGACCTGTTTTTATTTCTCTAAAAAACGTTTGCAAAATGTTTACCTTATGTGCGCTGAATATACGCGATGGCCGGATCAACATTCTGTCCAACGTTATATAACCAATCCAGGGGTTTTTCTGCATTGATCTTTTTTTTTGGCGGCTGTGAAAGCCGTATTTGATCGGTGAGTGATGTAGAATAGAATGACTGTGCTGCGCCTGAGAGGGCGCGTACGAGAGAGAGCTCCGGCTGTGCGCGCGCACTCACAGTCTTTAAACAACACGAGCGCTTCTTGCTCTCTCTCTCTCCGTCGTGCATGTTAATCAAAATCATTAAACACGATAGAAAAAGGGCGAAACACCAAAGTTTCACGCGCGCTCGCGCACTCAGTCTTCAAACTACGCGAGCGCTGTCTTGCGCTCTCTCTCTCTCTCTCTCTCTCTCTCTCTCTCTCTCTCGCTCTCTCTCGCTCTCTCTCGCTCTCTCTCTCCCTTCTGCATATTAACCAAAATCATTAAACACGATAGAAAAAGGGCGGAACGCCAAAGTTTCACGTGGAGCATTCAGAGATTTGTTTTCTCCATGACAGGCTGCTGGCTCCCACTGTTAATTTTTTTTTTTTTTTTTTAAAGCACTCTCTGTATTAGCTTAAAGTCCTCAAGTTTACATTGGTTACTGTATTCTTTCAATTGCTCTAAACAAGTATTTTGGGTGACCTTTTTTATTGAATGCTAGACATCAAGTTGTTGTTATTTTCATCTGAAAGAAGAACTTTTTTTCAGTAAGCTAGGCCCTATGTGTTCAGTAAGCTATGTGTTTTCAAGGCTTCAAGGTTTTATTGAATGCTATCT
>NC_081761.1:39985380-39990380 GCF_963082965.1 Carassius carassius
ATAAACACAGCCTTGGTGAGCAGAAGAGAGTCTTTGAGAGGCATTAATTGACTGTCAGTGTTTACTCTCTTCTTCACGTCAGTGTTGAGCCACCGCCTGAGAAGCCGAAGCCCAGCGCCCCGGAGGAGAAGGAGAATAAAGCATCACGAGCATCTAAGAACAGTGGGCTGAAAAAAGTGTCTGAGCAGATGGGTGTCAAGGCGCTGAAGTCCTTCCGGCCGGTTCTGGGTAACTGAGCTGAACTCACACAGCAGACACACTCGCACCCAGCGCTTCGACTCTCGCTCACTCTGTTTGTCAGTTCCAGGACTCGGCCGCTCCATGGGCTTCCTGCCGAAGATGCCCCGCCTGCGCATGGTGCACTCCTTCCTGTGGTACCTGATTCACGCCCATCCGCTCAGACAGTGTGATCCTGAAGCGCCGCCGCCGGAGGAAGATGCCTGCGCCACTGAAGACCAGTTCAAGGGTGAGTGTGAGGTCAGGTGAGGCGCGTGAGAGGCGAGACTCTCCCAAACACACGGTGTGTGTGTGTGTGTGTGTGTGTGTGTGTGTGTAGTGTACGTGAAGGAGAACAGCTGGAAGAGGTACGTCCCTCCCATCCCGCTGCACAAGGACTACGGCTTCGGCTGGGCCCTCATCAGTGACGTGCTGGTGTCTCTGCCGCTCAGCGTCTTGATGCAGGTCGTCCAGGTCAACTATCAGGTACAAACACACACCTGTCACTTCAGAAGACGATCACAGATCAGGAATCAGCACTGCCACCACTGGACCAGGAGGAACTGCTTGAGAGCTTCTTTACAGCAAACTGATGAGTTTGACAACACTGACACTTGTGAATGTTTTCCTGTCGATCACTGTGAAGCTGATTTGAAGCAGTGCTCTATAAAGTACTGTCGAATTTCGTGCAGATGAAAGAGTCGAAGGTGCTAATAGATCACAAAATCACTAAATGAAAATTGCATTAAAACTAACAAAATAAAGGAGACTATTCAAAGTCAAATTTGTAGCACATTTGAAAACAATATTAACATTAATAACCTTGAGAATAACTTATAAATCTGTTGAACAGAAGCTTCTTGTGGTTTTCTGTTAAAATAAACGCTTGTTTGAAAGCAAATAAATTAATATTTAAATGATTATCGGAATTGCATTTGTGCTCTTTATGTAAAATAAAATAATTATTTTAAACTACTTGTTTCGTTATTAACAAAAAAATGATATGTTAAATATGCATTGTGTGCAGTAATGTTGTGTTTGTGTTTAGGTTGAGGGTTTGGATCAGTACCTGAAAGATCCAGTGAAGCAACATTATCTGATCCGATTCCTGCCTTCTGAGATCAAACGACAACTGCTGCACAGGAGGTACACACACACACACACGCACGCACGCACGCACGCACACACACACACACACACACACACCAGCTACAGGAGAACAGCTGACTGTGAAGTCATTGTAATTGCTGTGATGATGCTGATGGTTCTTCAAACAGGAAGTACATCTTCAGTTTCCACGAGAGTCTGCAGCGGTTGTGTTTCATGGGTCTGCTTCAGTTCGGCCCCACTGAGAAGTTCATGGATAAAGACCAGGTGAGCTCGCCTGGGTCACATGATCACTGCAGAGGAGACACTCGTCATGACTCTCTGTGTGTGTGTGTGTAGGTGTTTGTGTTCCTGAAGTCGAAGGCCAGTATCGTGGACACGACGGTGTGTGACCCGCACTATAACCTGGCCGTCGAGAGCCTGCGTCCGTTCGAGAGGAGACACTACGTGTTCAAGAGCGCACAGGACGTGGAGAACTACTGGTTCGACCTGCTGTGTGTGTGTCTCAACACACCTCTAGGTACAAACACACGCCGGCATTAACACAGTCACTCTGATCGGTTCAGTGAGCTGCGGATGACCTCAGTACAACACAAACACAACTACATCCACATTTAGTCATTTAGCAGAGACATTGTTTCCGAAGTGACTTACAAATGAGGACAATAGAAGCAATCAAAATCAACAAAAGGGCAATGATATTCAAGTGATAAACAAGTCTTGGTTAGCTTACCACAGTACACGTATCAAGGTTTTTAATATAACAGAATAACAAAAGATTGAACACTTTGAAAAGCGCTCTCTTCCTCAATACCACAACTGAAGTGCCCTTATCTATATAGATACACATCTATATAGATGTGTTCATGATGCTTGCATGTCAAGTCACCCTTATTAGAGCTTTAAACAAAATACATTGCGTCAAAGCAACTGAACAACATTCATTAGGAAAACAGTGTGTCAATAATGAAAAATGATAGTTAAAGGGAGTTCATCATTGAATTCAGTGATGTCATCTCTGTTCAGTTAAATAGTGTCTGTGCATTTATTTGCAATCAAGTCAACGATATCGCTGTAGATGAAGTGACCCCAACTAAGCAAGCCAGAGGCGACAGCGGCAAGGAACCGAAACTCCATCGGTGACAGAATGGAGAAAAAAACCTTGGGAGAAACCAGGCTCAGTTGGGGGGCCAGTTCTCCTCTGACCAGACGAAACCAGTAGTTCAATTCCAGGCTGCAGCAAAGTCAGATTGTGCAGAAGAATCATCTGTTTCCTGTGGTCTTGTCCTGATATCTCCCAAGGGTAACATATAAAGCGTGAAGAGTAGCGGCCCTAGTACTGAGCCTTGAGGTACTCCATACTGCACTTGTGATCGATAGGATACGTCTTCATTCACTGCTACGAACTGATGGCGGTCATATAAGTACGATTTAAACCATGCTAATGCACTTCCACTGATGCCAACAAAGTATTCAAGTCTATGCAAAAGAATGTTGTGGTCAATTGTGTCAAACGCAGCACTAAGATCCAATAAAACTAATAGAGAGATACACCCACGATCAGATGATAAGAGCAGATCATTTGTAACTCTAAGGAGAGCAGTCTCAGTACTATGATACGGTCTAAATCCTGACTGGAAATCCTCACATATACCATTTTTCTCTAAGAAGGAATATAATTGTGTGGATACCACCTTTTCTAGTATCTTGGACAGAAAAGGGAGATTCGAGATTGGTCTATAATTAACGAGTTCTTTGGGGTCAAGTTGTGGTTTTTTGATGAGAGGCTTAATAACAGCCAGTTTGAAGGTTTTGGGGACATGTCCTAATGACAATGAGGAATTAATAATAGTCAGAAGAGGATCTATGACTTCTGGAAGCACCTCTTTTAGGAGCTTAGATGGTATAGGGTAGGGGTGCACCGAAATTTCGGCCGCCGAAAATTTTCGGCCGAAATGGCATTATCGGTTTCGGGCCGAAATTAAAAAAACAGCCGAAAACGTAAACCGAAAATGAATGTCACCCGCCCCTCCCATCCGTGCGCAAGCGAGGTTTCACTCACGGTCGAGCTGTTATCACGCGTCTGCCTATCAAAGATTAAGCATGTCAAAGGGCTGTCACAATAAAAAAAAGCTTGTCACAAAAGCTGCACAATCGATCGGACCAACCAACACAAGTTTCGAAAACAGAAACAGGGAATCGATTTTAACGGCCTTCTCTCGGAGCGCGTCCAGCTCGTCACTATACGCTCGCAGCGAATGCGTGTCACACAGCAACTGCAGGTTCTGACACACACACACACACACACACACACAGCCTATTAGTGCATAATATCAATGTAGCCTTCAGTAATGTTTTTCATTGATGTTATGGCAGTCCACATTGCTGACTTGTGCGCGTCTCAAGTGCCTTCTTTACGTTCGCCCTAATGCCTGTTTAGTTGTCGGTGGATTTGCCTATATTTGTCGTTGAAAAACGGATCAACGCCAAATATAGGCAATTTACTAACGATTCAATGAACACTTTGCCTATGTCTCAAAAATCGAACAGGATTTTTTTTTCACAAAAGTGACAGCCCTATACGAGAGGACACCAAAGTTGCAATATGTAGCATTTGTTCTGCAAAATCTCCAAAATTGTGGATTTTTTTGCACAATTTTTAAAAAACTATTTTATTTGATGGAACATAAAACTTGAAGAATAATTATTATTTATATTTATTGTAAAAAATATTTTATGTTTTGTTATGTAGGCTAACTGTTAATAAAAGTTTGATTATTATATTGTGATTTTTCAATTCAGATCCATTAAATCCAAGCAATATATATATATACGTTTTTAAAAGAAGCCATTTTCGGCTTCAGTTTCGGTTTTCGGCCAAGTGCATCCTAAATTTTCGGTTTTGGTTTCGGCACAGAATTTTCATTTCGGTGCATCACTAGTATAGGGTCTAACATACATGTTGTTGGTTTAGATGATTTAACAAGTTTATACAATTCTTCCTCTCCTATGGTAGAGAATGAGTGGAACTGTTCCTCAGGGGGTCTATAGTGCACTGTCTGATGTGATACTGTAGCTGACGGCTGAATGGTTACAATTTTACCCGAGTTGAAAAATTTTAACTTTGGAGTCAATTCGCGCCGCGTTAACCAATCAGGAGCCTGCTCAGGAGTCACTCATTCAACATGGAGGAACGACTGATGTTGTCAGTGAGCAGTCAACCGGAGCTATATGACACAAGTATCACACACAAGTTCATATTTCAGGAATAAAAAGGACCTCGCTTAGAAGAGTGTGTTGTAAATACACATTTAACTTTTGAGTCACGTACACGTTTATCGACCCGCTGCCTTCCCGCTGTTTTTTACAACTATTTCCCCCCCCTAATACTGTATAGCCTACAGCTACTTTTTGCTAACAATATAATGTTTATTCAGAGGAAGTGTGCAGGAAAAAGTGGAAAAGACCCGAGTGCTCGATCAACATCAGCCATCTTTGAAACAGACAACCGCTAGCACTTGCCCCTCCCACAAGAAGCAGATTTCGCCTCAGACGCGCATCAATTACGCTTCAAACTTTTGCTTTCTATGTGCGTCTATTTTGCTCTATACGCGCGAATGCATTCAAACAGTTCAAGCGGCAAACTAGATGCGGTAGACGCGAATTTGACGCTCTAT